>NW_008794446.1:1323734-1419010 GCF_000699145.1 Aptenodytes forsteri | reverse complement strand
TCCTTCCTTCCTTCCTTCCTTCCTTCCTTCCTTCCTTCCTTCCTTCCTTCCTTCCTTCCATCTTTCTTTCTGTCTTTTCTGTCTTTTCTTTTTCTGCTGCCTCCCTCCCTCCTCCTCTCTTGTTCTCTCTCTCTGTCTCTCCCTCTCTCCCACCGTCTTTCTCAAAAATCCCTTTTGCTAAGAAATTGTACAAAAGGAGCAACTGAACAAAAGAAACTACCATGCCAAAACTGTATCAACAAGTTCAATAGTTTTTGTTATTGATTCAGCAGAATTTGAATCTATTCAAAATCTATGATTTTCAATATATTCAAATTTTACAGGATTAAACAATCTTAAATTAAATTAAACTTTATCTCAGTATTTTTCATCCCTGATTTTGCTTCAAGACACAAATGATAATGATTATCTTTTGCATACTAAATGATTTAATTTTAGTGGGGGCCTAAACATATTGACAAAGATATACCCTTCCCAAGGAAGAGAAGAAACTACAGCTAATCCACCACAAGAAACCACTACTGAGCTTAACAGAGGCATTAGCTAACACATGATAGTGCAGGGAGTGCTGCTTCTGCTGAAATAAAATTAAGGCACCTATTTTGAATGAGAACTTTTTACCAAAGCCATGCATGTAGAGTGCAGACTTATTCCAGGCCTGTGCCGCGCTGCACCCCTCCCTCGGTGCAGGACAGACCCAGCCGGGAGATGGTAACGGAGGACCCCGCAGGCAGCTCCCACTCGCACCAGCGATTACACCATCTGCGTGGCCTTGCCTTTATCTGACAGTGCAGCAACAAGTTCTCCTACGAACATCCTCTCTGTCTGACAGTAGAAATGATGAATGGAGTTGTTTTCTCGTAAGAAAACCCTATAAGAGCTCCAATGACCAAAATGGGGTAACCACTGCAGAGACAGGGTCTGTGTGGAGTGCTGCGCCCGGACGGGAGCTCCACACCACACCGCACAACTCGGCGTCCCCAGCATCTCACAGCAGACAAGATTATTTACGCTATTGCCTTTCTCTTTGTCGTGTTGGATCCAACAAATGGCACCTGAAGTGATACTTTGCAGAGCCTGAGTGCCTTTCTTACCAGGGTCATAATGAACCAGCACCTCCTGGTACAACACAGGTGCCTATGTCTATGCCACCGAACCAAGGCCGTTCTCCCAAGAAGGCCTTCTGTCTTTAAAAAAGTGGTTTTGAATGAAGCTATGGAGGGTCAGTGCCAAAGAGCAGAAAGGACAAAACCGTTCAGTGGTCTTCTATACACACGGACACTGTTAATGTTACAAACGATATTTCAAAGTGAATAGCAGCTAGTGAAAAGATCACATTTACCATTTCACCCTCTGCTCTAAATTCCTATCAGTTTTTCTTATCTTTTCACAAACAAAAGAAAAAAACACGTGATGAAAACTAATGTAAAGAAAATAAAGAGAAAATGTCCCTTTTCAGAAAAAACAGCAGAGATCAAGCTGCTGGAAAAAAACATCTGCTGCTGGGTTTCATGTTGACATTTCTCCCCACAGGAAAAGTTAAACTCTTTCCGCCAGGACTCGGTAAGACACAAATAACAGTTAGAGGAAAGCAGAGAGTCGTTGTGTTATTTCATTTGGCAGTAACAGTTGTGTTACCCTCCCCAGTGACAGTAAGACACCTGGAAGGAGGTTTGCAGCAGCAGAACGACCTGGGCTGAGCTGCCCTGCAGCTGCGTGCACGGGTTTTTACGGTTCCAGAGGGGGTGGATTTGGTGGTAATTCCTCAGGCTTGGGTTACAGCCTCTGCAGCTTCACTCACCTCAGGGGATCTCAAACCAACAAATGTCCATGGCGTAAGTGGAGAGCTGACCCTCCTGGCCGATTTCACTGGCAGGCTTGCCAGGGTAGGTAAATGAAAATTACAAAACCTTTTAAGGTGGCTCATTCTGCTGGCAGATGTTCACGTAGGACTCCAGAGCAGACACCTCAAGCCCACGGCACGTGTTGCTGCCCTGCAGCTGCCACCTCCAAGCCTTGGACCTCCTTTTTTCCCCCAGATATCCCCATTCTCTTAGGCATAGACAGTATATAACACAGAAGGTAAAATAAACATCTTGTGAACTTCCCAGCTGATGGCTGCCTGCTTAAACTAGGTCTCCTTGTGACTCTGCGTAGCTCACGGCTTCCTGGTCTACTGCCATGCAAAAGTTAGCTGATTATTTGGGGTCAGTTTCAGGACAGTCCAGTCCCAGCAATGCCGAATGCCACTGAAGATATTCTGATCCTCACGAGGCCTAATGACACCTTCAGTCACTGCCGAGCCCATTAAAGAAGCAACATAATTAACCAGGCTCAAAATCACCTATAATTAGAGTTCATCTAAAACCTTCCCTTTACTTCGCTGACAACTCTCTGCCCTAATAGTGACTGAGTGACACTACAGCATTCACACAAAATCTCCGTTAGAGGTTAGAATCACCTGATATTTCATCTACGACTCAGATGAACTGCATCTATGAAGGAGAGCTCAAATGAGACACAGTAAGCAGTTTCCAGAGTTTCCATTTTTCATTCCATTTTCCAGCTGGTCCGAGTCAAGTTCAAGAGGCACAAATGACTTGTCAAAAGGGATCAGACTTGAAAGAAATCAGTAACCCAGGCAAGGCTGAGAACCAGCTCCTGGAGAATCAGAGTATTTTACTCTGGTCAGTAAAGGAGAACTGGCTAGTGAAATATTGATGTTGGATCCATGAAAAAAGAAGAGTTGCTACATGAAATACACAAAATAAAGTTTTTCCAGGCTATAAAGAGTATTGTCCAGAATATTTAGCACATGTAAACCCTAAAAAACAGAGATGCTGACAATGATGTTTGAACGAGTACAGAGAGAGTTTTAGCACTCCCTTGCTGACTGATGTATTTTCCTTTCAGCATTCAGTTTCAACACAGGCTGGAGAGTCATTAAACGTCAGGAGAGATCCTGTTTTGGAAATGAAGATGTCTGTGTGGGCGTAAGATTAAATGTTCCCCCATCTTTCAAATGACTCAATGTCTGAAAGACCCAAATGCAATATTTTGGTTGAAACGCTGCTTAATCCAAGTCTAGCCATAACTTTAACCATTCATAAAGATCTGTAAAAGGGCAAAGTACGCTATCTGTCATTATACTGAATTAGGACATTTTACGTCCCTTCTGTTCAGTGCTTGGTTCTCTTAGCTGTGTTGTCAGGATTAAGCAAAACAGCACAGACAGCAGCATTTTATAATATCCTTGACACGGCTGCTACCACCTCTAGTTATTATTGGAAAGCTATTTGTCTGAAGCTACAATCTGTTTAGCAAATGACAAAAACACAAAGTTGGGAGAGAGGAGAGCAAGATGGAATTTTCAACAAAGAGCGTGAATTGTGGTTATGGGGTGCAACTTGCATTTTCAGAATTTGAAGTATTCTGTGGGATTAAATGTGGGCACGGGTCCACAAGACTGTATCCAGTTTTAGGGTGCTTTGTACCAGAGCAAAAATTGCCAACAGCCACATGACATAAAGTACTGAACAGGTAAAAACTCACTACAATTATTCAAATTTGATAAAAATTTTGAAAGCATTACTTTTTCCTTGATAACTTTGTTTCAAAGGACCCAAAACACTTTAACTTCAGGCTGGACCACATGTCATCCATCACCCAACAGCCAGCACAAAACTCAATGTGCAGCTTGGCAAATTCAATAGGCGTATGACCATGGCTTAGTGCCTGTCCTGGATCCCTCTGGTACAGCCAGGTGATTTTGCAGTGCAAAGATCCAGAATTAATGAATGCGGAATGACGACCTGATTTCTGTCCTGATAACTAATTGGTGACGAGCAGAGCTCTTCGCCCAGAGCGCGTCCGGAAACGCACACTGCAGCAGGCATCACTAATGAAATGAGGGGGGCTTAGCACGCTTCAGCTGAGTCTATCCCTGGCATTAAGCACTCAGCCTCTGAAATTCAGCCTTCTCTAAGAAGATCTCCACCAGTGGTGAGGCAACATAATCACTGGTTACTTTTGAAATTATTGACCATGGGTTATGCCCTCTGGATTTTAGAAATAAACAACTGTGACTATGATATGTGGTGAGCTTCCTTCACCAAAACCATGAAGATTAAACCAGCATGCCTCAGAAACTCAGCAATTCACCCTCGAGTTATTTGATGGGTAGACTGTATTGTTGTGACTACAGCATGGCGTTGAGTCACATCCACCCAACTCCAGCAGCTACTAATACTTGGAGTAGCAGAGAAGGGACTACAGAGGTGGGGCGAGACTTTCCCCAGACTGGAGGAAAGCCATGAGGATGACATCCTAACCCCCTGACATTCACAACTCTGCATGAACTGCTGCAGGGATTTCAGGCAACATTGCTGCCCCAAGGAGAGACCCAGGGAGCTGCCACCACCCACCTGTAAACTCACAGCCCGTCCCGATGGGTGCAGCCACTCAGCAGCTCTGGGGCTGAGCTACGCTCCTCCTTCCCCGCTGGAAACGTGGGGTTGTGCTCCAGACCTTCCTTGGGGCTGAACTCAGCCTCCTGTGGCAAGGCAGCAGGGAGAAGGAGGTCAGTCCCACAGACAGTGAAGCTCAAAAGTCATCAGGCAGACGCATTATGGAAACAATTAGAGTTTCCTTTCTCTGGGGAACAAGGCTCTCAAGTATTGTATTACCTTTCTTCTAGCAAACCCCATGGTATTTATTTTCTGTTGCACAGTGTATACATTATCTGCATGAATCATTAGTGCTAAACAGCGTTACAAAATGAGGAAGCAGATGATAGCGTTGTTTAACAGCATTAAGCTATAAAATGAAGGCTGCTTGTCAAGTGAATAAAACACCAGAGTTGATACTGAAACAGTTCAGTAATGAAAATACAGAGAGAAATAAATATTGCGTAATCCCCTATATTATTTCTAGCAGGGTTATGTCATAATTGGACCCTGCATCTAAAATGAAAACAGCATTGGCTTGGGAAAAAAAAAATCAGATAAAGGCAAAAATATGTTTCATTTTTTTTAGTATTCATCAATGAAACAAAAATCACAAACAGATTCATTTCTGTGTCAGCACTTTGAATAACAGCAAAGGCCATGAAAAGCTCATTTTTGGCACATTTGCACCAGGGCAGTGCCGATAGCCCATCAGTTCATGCATCCACCCAGGGCACCTCAGCAGCAGATTTTGTTCCCTCCTGGCCTCCCCTGCCTCATGTCAGGGTCATCCCAGCCAAGTCCCAGGGCTTGGACTTGCCCTCCTTTGCATGGAAGAAATAACCATTCAGTGAGACAAAGAGTGAAAGAGCCTGTAGTCTGTTTGGGAAGGGGAACTCCTATTTTTCCATCCTAGTGTAATAACTATTTAAGTACTTTATACTTAATAAAATAGCTTCCACAAGTAGGACCGAAACCAGCCCCCTGGAGAGCAATTTAGCCAGGGCAGCACCTGGCTCGAGCTCTCAAGTCCTTTCAGAGACGTCCTGCTCCTCACCATCCCCCTTGGTGACCCTCGTCCTGAAAACATCTTCAGCAATTTCAGGGCAAGCTCCCAAATACTTTCAGGATGACTAAAAGCCATGCTTTTCAACACAGCAACTACTCGACAAAGGGGAAAGTGTAGGAGGAACGCTGCTCGGTGCAGAGGCTTGCACGAACCGGAGTGAGTGCTTTATGAGCCTGGTTTTGTTGTCATCTGGTTCACTGGCTGCCGGGGTTTCATTAATCAACAGAAAACATCATCCTTGGCTAATTTGGAAAAGTCAATCTGTTATGAGCTTTCACTTGCTAGAAATGATCCTGGATGAAGAGATCAGCGTGGATAGACTGAGTTTTAAAAATAAGCTTTCAGCAGTAACCTGCATTGCCAGGTGTCAGACAGCAGAGGAGTCCCCTGCTAATGCATTTTACAAGTAAATCCTCTCCTCTCCCCACACTGCCCTCACTGTAATATCTATCTATATCATTATTATTGTTTTCCTGACAATTCCTCTAGCTATCCAAAAAGAGCATTTAAATGCCCTGCTGTTCCTCTGAGAGTTTGTCCTTTGAAGTACATTAAATCTTACTCAGCTATGTCTTATTCAGCTATGTATACCTCAGAGAAAATAAACTGATATGCCATGATTAATCATCTCGGCTCCAGATAAACTTGGGAGGTGGAGATGCACTGAGAATGACTGAAGACGTTGAAGGCTATTAGAGCAAATTGAAAAAGAAAGAGAAAAGGGGGTGGGGAACAACCAAAAACCAGGATTAAGAAAAAAACAGAACTACAACCCAAACAGAACCTCTTCCTACTACTTGCAAAATGATGTCGCTGAACATCCTACTGCTCTTGGAGGGAGGGTGGAAATGAAAACACATGACAATGATTAGTCACATGGAGGAAGACACTTGGATACTACAGTGATGCATACTGTGTTGGGAAGGGAAGGGAAGATGGTCTGTAAGGGAAAGCAGAGCTTCTATGTAAAAAAGGAAAGGAGAAAACGATATGATAAAATTCTGGTACTTAAAATGAAGAGGGAATAAGAGCTATAAAGATTAGATTCCTCTCCTTTTAAAAAAAGATCTTGCTTTAATTGTGCCTGGATTTTAAATATCCTGGGTCCAAGCCACTATCATCCTAATTGACTCTGAAATTGCATTTTCCAAGTAAAAACCACTGTTGTAACAGCTGCTTCTGGAAAATTTATGTGCCTGGAATGGCATATACCTGCTATGCAGTTCCAGTGGCAGCTATCTAGCAGGAAAGCCATTGTGGAGTGAGACCAGATGGTAAGACAGAAATAGGAAGTTTCTGCAGGTTTTTTTTAAATAGAGAACAACTGGGGGAAAAGCAGAGAAAGCTAGGAAAAGGCAAAGTGCAGAGGAAAAAAAGAAAAGAAAATGAGAGCAAAGTCTGGTGGAGAATGAAAGGGTATGCAACTTGAAATCAAGGTAAGATAACCGCTCCTGATCTGCACACAATTAAAACATTCCCTACAGATAACATGGACATCAAAGGCATACTCTGCTTTTTGCAGTTTACATGTGTTTGTTAGCACAGGTTTCTTCATTCAATGACTTTTCCTCAGCTTGATTCTTCAGATGACATCCTATGGCTTTAGTACCAGATATCCGAAATGAGATATCACTAAATCCTGCTTTCTACTTGTAAGGTTGCTCTCACCCTGCTTTCCTTGTTAGGCAGTTTTCACACACAAGTTTCACTCCCACAAAGGGTGCTGCTACCAAATGATTTAAAGAGTTTCCTATACAACCAAGGCCTGAACATACTATCTCACATACACTAGCGGTGCTACAGTGTTGCCCCAGAAAGAGATGGCAGTCCATGTCAGACCAAAAAGCCAAGAAGGAGTGCAAAAGTCAAATTACAAACCTCCTTTGGGGTGCCACGACCTTGTCTTCTTAAATCTTGTTGGTTTACCTCCTCTTTAGGGAGAGACCGCCACCACCTCTTGTCTTTATAGTTACTTTTTAAACGGTGTCCAGCGGCTCCGAGGAATCCCAACTCCAACCAAAACCACACTGCCACTGCTCCCAGCGCGGATCGCAGCAGCGAGGATCACTGTCGGCCGCTGACTGCACGGTGTCTGGCACAGCACCAGCACCAGCGCCATTTGTCTTGTTTTGTTAACTTCACAAAGGGCCTGGGTACCTCTCGGCCGCAGAGTCACATCAGAAAATAAGATCAAATTAAAAGGCTCAGGGCTGGTACCAAAGTGATATTCAAACTATTCTGAATACCTGCAATCAGCTTAAATATTATAAAACAGCAAGCTACATCCTAATCTCCATCCCCTCTCCCACTTCATTTATTTTACATTAAGCAATAAATTCCTTAAGTTACTACTGAAATCCTTTCTCTGAGCACCATAACTAATTAATCCCTCTGCAAATGGATAGTGCTGTTCCAGAGGAACTGCAAATACGGTGCTTGTCAGTTCATTTGATAATGCTTGATACATGTGGCAAAGCCTCAACTTCGTGATCAAAGTTGCATCAACACGTATCCAAATGAAAGCCCTCTTAGAGCTACAGGGGAAATATGTCCAAGGCTGTAAGCAAGCATACAAAAATTACTCTGATTTTATTGATTCTCTGAGCTGGCACTCAGTCCCACATCTTTCACAGATACGCTGCCATTGCATATTACTAAGATGCCTCTTCTTTGGTTTCACCTTCCCCTCAACGACAGCCTTCTTGGCAGTGAACAGAGGATGTAAAACATGAATCCTATCACACAGTGAACACACATCAGGAAAAAGGCATTGTCCCCACCAGCCATCATGTTACAACTTTCAAGAAGTCCCAGGAACAACAGCATTTTGAGGCCAAGAATTGCTAAATGATTAAAACTCAACCAGATGCACTGTGCAGCAGTAGCAGCCTCTGTGGAAAATTCACAAAGGTTATCCTTTGAAAATGCTAATCAAAAGAAAAATGATTCGCTTTGGTACCAGCCACTCTTTAAAATAACAAAGAGTGTGCTCATTTGGATTGCAAGACTATTTGTGTAAAGGCAGGAAGAACATCGGTTTAGCATAATGATGAGGTCATGTTGTCAGAAGCCAGCCCAGGCGAACCCATCCCCAGAGGCCACCAGTTTAAAGCAACAGAACACCGTACTGGACTGCAGGGATTATTTTTTACTCTGCAAACAGCACACTTCACTCTGCATTAGTGAAAACTAAGGTACAGAGCACTTTTTCAGAATTCAGCGGCACGTGGGCTTTGGCATTGCAGAGTCCATATCCTTTTCTAAAGCCCAATGAATAATAGGTATTGTTAAGCATAACAAGAAGTACATGTATACTGTTACAACCAGATGTGTTTGGCTTTGAGATCCAGGATTCCAGCTGAGAATACATCCCAAAACAGAGAAGACATTATCTTTGTTTTCTAGTAGTTCACCAAGAAATTCCCAACCTTCTCCATGCTTGTCATTCTTAAAGCTCCTACCAATGACTGGAAGAGAAAGAAAACCCTACTCGCAGATCAGAGCTTGACCAATATTTGGAAATTATTTTTAATACAGAGCTGCCATAGAGAGTATGGGTTGGTAATTCCTTAGGTTGTGCCTACACAGGCATGAGACAGCCAAAGCCTTACTTCACTGATTGTCCAAGGAGGCAAAGCAGGTTTACGTGCAAAACTATTAAAATATGTTACTGTATGAAGAAGTATTGCTGGGAGAGTGCAGTCCTCATAAATACATCTCTGCAGAGGTGAAGCAGTGTCAACACAAGCCCAGAGAGGTTGTGGGATCTCCATTCTTGGAGGTATTCAAAACTCACCCAGACATAGCCTGAACAACTTGCTGGATCGTTTACGTGCAAAACTATTAAAATATGTTACTGTATGAAGAAGTATTGCTGGGAGAGTGCAGTCCTCATAAATACATCTCTGCAGAGGTGAAGCAGTGTCAACACAAGCCCAGAGAGGTTGTGGGATCTCCATTCTTGGAGGTATTCAAAACTCACCCAGACATAGCCTGAACAACTTGCTGGATCTGCTTTGAGCAGGGGCTTGGACTAGAGACCTCCAGAGGTCCCTTCCCATCCACGTGAACCTGTGACTCCATTAAGTCAGCTTGGAGCACAGGCAGAACTGGCTGCAAGCACCTGTACTTGCGCAGATACATCTGTTCCAGAAAAGAAATAGAGAAGAAGGTGCCATTTCAAACAGGAAAACACTCACCACTTAACCTTTCTGATTCCTCTCGAGCAAGATAATATAGCTGCACTTTGCAATTCAGGGAACTGAGTCGCAGAGGGCTGGACTAATGTACCCAAACCCACACAGTAAATCAATGGACAGTCCCGGGTCTCGGGGCATTTCAGTCAGTGACCTTGCCCTTAATCCTTTATTCCATGCTATTTCTCAGAAGAATCAGGGATTATCAGAATATGCCAGTTAAACAGAAAACGGTTCATATTTTGACCTCGTTCAAAAGAGTTCTTTGAAGTGATTAATTTGTTTGTGCATTGTAATTTCATTTACACACAGTTCAAAGGTGGAGCATTCGCCTTTTTTATGCAAGCAATTACAGCCTGTGCTTTTTTCCAATTAAGTGACCCCCGGTCTTCTTCTAAGGGGTTGTAAACCAGAATTAAGATGATTCTAGGGGAAAAAAAAATCTATAATACTAATTCATGCTAGTTGGCCCTAGATGAGGTACAGAATTCAGAGGATGAAGTGAATTCCTTTATCAAAGGGTCTTATTCAACTGAGGTGTGGGAATACCCTCCTGTGATAAAAGCACATATTAGTCAAGAAATAGCTTTCAAGGATGGCTGCTGCCAACCAGCATAAATCAAGGACTGCAATTGATTAACTAATTTAAACACTAAAGACAGCTTTGGTTGCTATGGCAATAAAAGAAAGGTCGAAACCCTGATGACCTTAGAGGCTCATGATCCTCTGGAGATTTCAGAAACTAAAGTCTGGAAATATATTAAAAGATATAATGCTAGCCAGATTGCCTTGTAATGGCTTGGCTGTTTTGTCAGCTGGAAGACAGACTTTGCAGCATGTTTCGCACTAGTCTCCAGTGTGCAGCTAGCTCTGACTATCTGATATCTTTTCAGCATCAAAAATCAGCTGGGACATCTGAGAGCCTCAAACATTTCCTTTGAGCTCCACTGTCGGCCTGTTACTCTGAAATATCAGTTCCTTTTCTCATCGAGCACTTTATTAGCAAGTTCTTATCACTAAGTTAGCTTCCTGGGTAGCTGCTCCTATATTCATTGTACTTTTCATTCTACGTACTCCTTAGAGGTTTGATTCAGAGCCTTTTGATGCATAAAAAGCCACTTTAGAAAGTGGTAGAAAAGCAGCACCTGAACATCCCAGGAGAAACCAACAGAGCCCACGGATCTCAGTGGAGCCTCGCCGACTTGCACCACCTGAGGATGCGGCCTGTGATACTTATGAAATACCTGGCCAAATGTTACACCTGACTGCTGTTTGATCTCGACTGTCTTCAGCAGAACATCACTAGGATTCTCCTGCTTTACCCACCCGACCCCGAGAGCAGCAGGGAACTTAGAAACTCTGCCTGTATCAGGTCCAAATTCAGCTGTCACATTTTATTAACAGGCATCTGTGAGAGGCAAGCAAAAATAAGAAGACTGTGTGACCACAACAGCTTGATTGTGTAAAGCATTTGCCAAAAATGCCTCGAATTTCAGTAATTACATAGGCCAGCCTATTAGCCTTTTTTGGGAAACACGTTCTTCATTTCGAGACATACAAAATAGTCATACTTCTTGTGTTTGAATACAAACACTGATTTCTTTTGTCAACATGGTAGGCAGTTTTTCTGAGTACAGGGCTACTTCTACGCAGGAGGGCTTCCCTGTTTCAAAATAAATGCTGTTTCCAAGCAAAAAGCCTCAGAACATCAAGATTATCTGTTATTCCCCATTGCATTCATAAAGACTCAGATTACATTCCAGTCTTACTTTCTAGAAAATATCTAAGCATGCTTTCCTCAGTTTTTAATTAAGATGTTTATCTATAATTGGCATTACATTAGTATTGTATTTTATGTTAACCAGGGCAGCATCCATGTTTGTTCTGCCTAAAACCACAGCCACCAAAATTACCTGCAAACTGGCAAAACCCCTGAAATAAATGCATTCTTGAGCACTTAATTTGGCTTTAGATTAGTCATTTAGACTTATTTGTCTGTTTACCGATTTTAAAATGTTTTAAAAGCTGATCAATAAATTGGAGGCGCATGCTTCTTATCCCCACCAGGGGATTTTACAGACTTCATGAAGAACACGGAAAAAGTCATTTTTGCCTGGGCATCACAGAGGAAAGGAGGATGACAAGGAATCAATCAGTTCATTGGCTTAAGGAAGGTGATAAAATGCACGGATTGGGGACAACGCTTGAAGTTTTGTGTTACAATGATACTTTAGACAGTGCCTGATTCATCTTCAGCACGGCAGGTATAGGGCACCAGAGAGCATCAGTTCAGCTACAGTGATCCCTTACTTTGCAGAAGGGAAAGCATCCAGTTGGCTGGCTTTACTTTTGCTAACAAGAACACACTCTGTGTCAGCTCCATAGGACATCAGGCTCATTTAAATATTAAATATTTTAATTGCCACATATCTTTATCCTCTCTTTTTTCTGCCCTGTGCCCATGAAAGCTTTTGTGACAGCTGCATGCTGTTTATTTATGTGAGAGCAGATTATGGCCCACTTGGGAATGTCAGTCTTGATGCGCAGAGCTCCCTCTGCATTGCTCTAGCAAGAGCAGAGGGACTCATCCTTCCACTATAAAACTGGAGGATGCTGGACAGGGTTTCACCAGTAAACTTCATAGGTATCAGTGTATCTATGACCTTCAACCTTACTGTACAGTACTGATACGTTATAAACCTCCACCTCCATCCACAGGAGAGTTGCTGTCACCCAGATATCCACCTCTTTTCCCTCTTGCAGAAGAGGGTTTCTGAAGAGGAACGGTAGACACTGCCCTGGTCCACCTCTGCATGGCACATCCGCCCAAACTCAGTCTCACTTCACTGCCAAGCTGTGGTGATAACCAGGCTTTTCAGTAGGAAAGCTAAAATTCTCACAAGGAGAAGTGCCAAATGGGAAAGTCTCGGGGAGCTGGGTCCCTAAATTCCCCATCCTCTTCCAAGTTCCCAGCCCCGGTTCCTGCTCCCTATAACACTTCTCAATCCCCAGCTAAAAAAAAAAAATAAAATAACCTGTGGGTCTTTTTTACATTTCTAAATCTTGGCTTTTTTTCCTCATCAATAGGAAGATGGAGTAGAGACAGGGGAATCGGCTTCAGGGGGAGGGAACCACTGCCGTCCCTGTGTGAGTGCCATCCCATGTGCCTCCCCAACTGCCCCACAGTGCCTGCCTGTGGTAGGGCTGTTCAAATGGCTTCAGCCCTTCTAGCTGAAGCCTTCCTTGGGCTGCGGTGCCAGGATGTGGTGCAGTGTATCATCCTCATGAGTGACTGTATCCACAACAGGAGGTATATAGTGATAGAAAACGTATACAAGCCAGCAGCGAACTGTCTCTCCTTAGCATTCCCTCTCCCCTGCTTTTCCCAATCCATACTATTTCCTCCTCTTGCCTTTGCTCTTCTCCCCTCCCAGCAGCAGGTGATGTCCCAGCCACCACGCACTGCCATATCATCACAAAATAATGCGTCTGGGTTTCCCCCTCCCCTCTTCCCACCTCCCCGTCCACGTGGCGCTTGCCCAAGGTTTATGATGGAGGAATGTTAATAGAAAAACCCGACTGAACCAGGCAGACATTCAGTAGATATTCCCCTCTGTGCTGCTGGCAGGGCTGAACGTGGAGCCATCGGAGCGTGGGCTGTCGATCGGGGCTCATCGATCGCTGGGCAGCCTACACGCGGCATGTTTTATCTTCTTGCCCAGGCACACCAGCGTGGCGGGAAGCAATCGCTGCCACCCGGCCGCTGCTCACAGGTGCTGTATGTGCACCCCAGGACTTTTCTACAAGCTCCCTATTGTGCACTCTGCATCCTGTGGCTGTGAAAGTGCTATAACAAGTTTAAACAACAAGGTTTTACAAAGTAAAACTTGAGCTTGTGTACTTTTTTGTAGCCTTAGTGATTTTCTTCAGTCTTAAAATACATTTGGTCACTATAACTGTTATCCTGCAGATCACTGAGTTTCATAAAGAGCCTCTGGTTGTCATTTAATTGATTTTACTTAAATTCAGATTCCAGAGGCCTTCCTTCAGCCAAAGTTTGGACCCAGTTCACCAAGTGCGTCACCTGAGGGCTGAATGCCACCTGCAAACCCAGCTGGCCCAGCACCTCTTCTGTGGTGACCTCAGTGAGGATAGGCATTCAAAGCCACGGCACCTGGGCAGGTGCTTAAAGAAATGGGGAAGAAAGTCCAGCTCACATCTCACGCACCTTTCTCTGACTCGTCCTTATGAAGCCAGGGTGGGTTGAGAGCCATCTCACTGTCACCTTACCCCTCTCCTAAGCTTGGGCCAAACAAGATGCTTTCCACAGGGCCCAAGAGGAAATGCTAGGGAACAACTGGGAGCCACTTCTTGTGGTGAACTGGGAGATGAGGAAAATGTTACGACAGGGGAGGATGAGGGCAGGTCATATCTTTGGCCTGGGCTCCAACTTTAAGGGGCAACTGATTTTTTTCTAAACATTTTATTTTTTGCAGTTTTCTTCCCCTCTGGTTCTTTTGTATCCTATATGGAAAAGTTAAAAATCCTATTTATTACCAAGGATCACCTGATCATTTTTATTTGGCAACCATTGCCTTCTCAAGAAGTCAGTCCCAGGAGGGAGTAATACCCAGTTATTCCCAAGTGTTTAAAAGAGCCTCTGGTTTGATGAAGGAAATACCAGTGCCACAAGCCTGCTTTTGTCTAATGCGTTGCCTCAGTCCCACTAGCAAAACTGTCTCATGCATATTACCCTTCACTCCATAATTCCCTGACATGATTCAGTAACCCTAAGCAAGGGCAACATATTATAATCCATTACTGGCCCTTTTCCTGTCAATGCCAAATTGTTATAATTTATCACTCACCCCAGGCAGTTCAAGTTTATTCCATTTGATATGCAGACTGACATTCACAGTCCTGGAATATTTGATGGTTTTTGCCTGAGTTTCCCATTTTCAGAATATGTTTGGGCTATACATTCAGCTGACAAATACAGTAATAACATTAAGACAAAAGTCATCTTACGCAGTTTGGGAACAGGCCAGTTTATACAACAGAATCTGATGTGCCTAAGCCTTGATTGATGCTCACCACATAAATTCCCCTAGTAATTAACCTGGAGTAATAACTCCCAGCCATGCTTAGGAGACCACCCTCCTGCCCTCCCCAGCTACAGACTCATCATTTAAAGTCAAATGCCTTAGTGGCTGTTCCTGGCAGGCTGGGGAGAATGAAAGCACAACAGAATCTGATGTGCCTAAGCCTTGATTGATGCTCACCACATAAATTCCCCTAGTAATTAACCTGGAGTAATAACTCCCAGCCATGCTTAGGAGACCACCCTCCTGCCCTCCCCAGCTACAGACTCATCATTTAAAGTCAAATGCCTTAGTGGCTGTTCCTGGCAGGCTGGGGAGGAATGAAAGCATAAACACGTCTGAGAGTGAGAGGGAAGGTGGGGAGGAGGGAAATCACACAGCAGTGGGTTTCCAGTTGATATTTTTTATCTTTGGAAGGATGCATTGTCTTGTTCATTTTGCTGATGTGAATTAGGGAAGTGGATGCGGGATGCAGAGGGTGAGCTAATGAGGAGGAGGATGGAGGAATTCCAAGCGACAGAGACAAAGGAGCTCTGGAAATCTTTGGACTGATGTCCAATTTGCCTGCAGCAGTCTAGCAGGCTTGATTCTCCATTATGCTAGGAATTTCATCCTATTCTGACAAACGTAAGTGAGCTTAGCTCACCAGCAAAAGGCTGCATTTTCATAAATAGGAAAATCCAAGAAGAAAGAAAAATCCCAAAGGTATTTAAAACCAGGAGAAATGACCCTCCTGCTACCTACGCAGGACTCCCCTCCCTTCCTCTCTCTCTCCCTTTTGCTGTGCCTCCTCAAGGAGCAGACAGAATAAAGGCTGTCACGCTTATGGTCCTCAGGATAAGGAGTGTATCAAGGGCATAACTGGAGTGTGCTGCTCTCCTGTTACTTGTTTCCCAAAGCCTGTAGAAAGATAAGCATAAATTAGAGCTGCTCTGAAGTAGCTATCTTCGTATCAGGAGCTGGCAGGCCTTGCAATACACCCTGGAAAACACGGGACCCAAGAATTCCCCACGGTAGCTTATGCTATCTTTACCTTTCCATGTCTTTCCCTAGCACAGAAACAGACAATTAAGCCCAGTGCACTTAGCCCATCAGTGTACGGCTGTGTTTTTATGATTGGGAAAAAAAAGAGAATAAAGAAAAAACATGCTTTATAAAAGCACTCCAAACACTTTAAAAGAATGAACACAGGATTTTGTGTCTTTCTGCCTGTCAGTCTCCCAGGCCGTAGCAACAGTAGCGTGTACCCATATGGTTAAACCAGCAAGCAGCAATGTGCATGTGGAAGAACAAGAACATCTTTAAAAATGTTTGTTTCAAGCTGACCCTCCTACAGACGGGTCTTTGGAACAGATGCAGAGGGACAAAAACTCTTCCTGAACTGTAAGACCACAATTACGGATTTACTGGGCCAGATCAAAGATCCTTCTAGTTCCCTATCTGGCCATCTGAAGAAGAACAGAGCAAGCATGTACAGACACTTCTCCAGATCATTCCTCCAGGCTTGCAGACTTTGCAGCTCAAGGACCTTCCCAGCCAGAGGCAATGTCCTTATACTCAACAGCCCTTGGGGAATTTTTCTGCTATGAATTACTCTTATAAAAGAGACTGTTCAGCAGTTTCAGCAATTGCTATAGCCCTTGCTCACTACCTGTGTAAAGAAACACCTCCTTTTGTTTGTTTTGAACTCACTGCCTGCTAATATTCTTTGATGCCCTTTAGTTTTTATAATGAATAGGAGAGTCTTCTATTCACTTTTCCTTATAACTCACTATTTTATAAGTCTTTCAGATAACCTTTTCAGTAACCTCTTTTCCAGGCTGAATAGCCTTACCCACTTAGCCCTGATGAACAAGCTATTCTGTAACTTTTAGCAAATGTCACCATTTTTATTAAACTCTACTTTTTTCTCCTTCTATTACATCTTTTTTAGGGAAGGGAGGGAAAGAGAACCAGTATTAAACACAATATCCACAACCTGTGGAAACCACAGTGTAAGTGAGGGTCTGGTACACCCTGGAGGCTTGCTCCTAGACAAAATCTGGACAGGGCCACCCCAGCCCCTTCATTGTAACTATGCTCCCAGGACCTCAACAGTCAACGGTTCTTAATGAAAAAGAATATACCCAGCTCTTGCAGAGGTTTAATCCATCTCCCTCTTGGCTGCAGACAACTTTCTGGTACCCCTTCCCCACCGGCCTTTGGTTTTTCCACTGGTTGTGGTCTCCCCAGCAAAGCTCTGAATGGACCCCCAGAAAGCCTTAATAATACTTCTCCAGGCTCCATGTCACAGTTCAGCACCTGCTGGGTTACCTCTGTGGTGCAGTAGATCTGTCTCTCCTCCAGACACCAACCACCCAGCCCATGTCCCCTCCATACGTGTCTACCATCCAGGCACATTTGCAGTGCTCAAGGGGTGAGCAGCATGAAACAGAAAGAAGGAGCCACGTCTTTTGACTTCCAGGTCAATTTATCAGTGAGCATGAAGAGGAAGCCAGAGTTCCTGATAAACACAGAATTAAAAGTAAAAAAAGGAAGATCACCCCCAAAGAGTATTTCCTGTCTTTCTGCACCAGAACGTAACACCAGAGCTGTCACGAGCACACCACTTCTCATAAACGTCACCCAGGGAAGCTGCTGGAGCATGCCCAGCGCAGAAGCAGCCCAGACCCTCTGAGCACAGGCAAACACACCTGGCACTGCAGAATGTCTATGAGCTGATCCACAGGACCTGTGTCCCCTTGTTTTGCAAACACTTAACAAATAATTATTATGTATTATGTAATTTATATTATATTATATTATACCAATATTACATTTCAGGATGTTTCACAACCAAGCAACAACATGATAGCTTCCATGAAGTCTTTCCTCTCTCTGCCCAAAAAATCTACTCAGCTGTAAAGAGATTCCCATTGCTGCCCACACGTTGTCCTTCTCTTGCCTTCAATCTATTTATGTGGAATCGCTGAGACAATACGCCTTATGAATGTGTGAATGTCTACTGAAGCTGTTCCACAGCATTATGGAGAATCGGGGATTAATAAAAACAGAAAGTGCAATAAAACAGTATAGACAGCATATGAAAAGGGAATATTGATTATGCAGCTGAGGTTAAAATATTTTAAAACTATGTTCTTTCTATGCTTGGAATTGCCCATCACCTAATTTTGAACAAAGCTTTTGTTGAATATATTAGTTCAACTTTCTTTTTGCTGTTTATGATCAGCTATTTATGATTATGTTTGCCTTAGTGCTGGCTTTCAACAACAGGGATAAAAGCCAGTCAGAGCATTAAGTATTATTAGTTATCGCTGTGGCTATATAAAGAGATTTGGGGGCCCTGGGTTTGTTAGGGCTTTTACATTTAATTGTGTTCAACTTGAAAAGGAGACTTACACAATCACTCCACGTCCATGCAGTTGGGATTTCTTACTTGTGAGCAGGAACTAGCGCTTTTGAGGACTGCATTTACATCAAGGCTAATGAAAGCAAAATAATTTGATCAGAAAACTGACTTTCTAATGAAAGCAAATTCGGGTGTTGTAAGCGATGTGGATTCCACCTTGATAAATCACCCACCTCCTTTCTCGTTGATTTAGCACTGTAATAAAAGACAATGGGCTGCTTTTTTTTTTTCCTCCCACTGGGTTGTAATGATTTACAACTGCTTTTTTATTTCCTTTCACACAGTGCCCTGGAGCTGCCTCCAACCTTTTCCCCATAAGCACTAAGAATTCGGATCCTTTGTTCCAGGGGAATAAATGTATTATTCATCGTCCGGTGGCATGCTAACTGGTGTGAGGCCGTCTGAATGCAAGGCAGCCGCTGCCTTCCCTCCTCACTTTGAAGATGGGTTTCCTCACCTGTGTCACCGGCCGTTTGCGCTGTGGGAATAAAACCATCCCTGCCTCAAAGGGACTGCTCTCTCCTCTTTCACAGAGAAACCAGGAGGTGCTGGGAAGTGCCCTGGGAGCAATAATAAGTTGCTGTCCTGTTATTAATTCATTTGCAGGAGCAGGGAACCATAGTGGATGGGCACAGGCATCTAGAAGCTAGAAGCCCTCTTCTTTGCAGCAGCTGAGGGAAAGGCAGCATGCTCCCCAGGGGCCTCTTTGGACATCTGAGCCTAAAAATGACCTCCTGCTGCCATGGATTGACAGCGGCATGGCTGGTAAGGGAACACAGATCAAACCCACCGATGTCTTTGGAGCTGACTTCTGGAGGAGCTCCAGCTGGAAGTTAGGTGGCAAGTTCTGACCCAAATGCCCAAAGATATTAGTGAAGCTCTTCTCCCTCCTTTTCACATGCACCTGCCCATGCCTCCCTTTTAAGAAGTCTCCATGGGATCTCTTTAAGCACTAAACAAAGCAAAGCCTCCATCATGGCATCATACCTGACAGGGCAGAATAAATGATCACCTTCATCTGCATCAGTCCTTCGTCCCATCTTTCCATCCTGTCATTGAAGTCAACAAACCTATCACTGTTAGAAGCCAAAGGGTTAACAACATCATGCATTTAAATCCATATTTTACACCTAAATAGAGAGACTTGACTTTGCAGTAGGGGAAAGAATCAGAGGGGGTTAAGCAGATTCCACAGCTCTAAATATCAAATGGCTTTGATTTGGGGTTTGAGGCAATGTCAGATTTTGGATTAAAAGTGCCTGAGTCCATAAACTCTGCAGATGAAATATTCTCACTGGCAAACAAAATAGATGCAATGGAAGAGAGCAAAGAGAGCATGCGTCTACTTGCATTCCCCTATATTTAAAGCCTGATACACCATTCCAGTAGTAAATAATAACTGTAAAAATCTCAGAAGCATACTGCTCAAGATAGGAAAACCCTGCACTTCTACAGGAGGGAAAACCATATTCAGCTCTCAAATGACTGAGTATGGAATTGTTCTGTAACACTGAATTTTCAATGTTGAAAACAAGTTAATCTCACGAACAAAAGACAAGGCTACAGGAAAGCAACTCATCCCTGTGCTGTTACTAATGATAAATGTGTGTGCTCTCAGCCTTGGCAATACAGTGCACTCTCCCCAGATGAGTAATACGCTCAAACAACCAGCCTCGGAGACAGAAAATGGGACAATTTATTTCATCTTTATTTAATGGTCAGCGAACAACACACAATTAAAGCAGGTCCCATCTTCCATGGCATGCCCAAGGATTTTAATCACATAGGCCTTCCATGGATACACTGTAAAGCAAGAGGGAAATTTCCGAGAAAATTCATTAGTAAAAATGACCTTTTACAAATGAATTAAAATGTACGTGCATGGGCTGAGACTACAGCCTGGACCACACGCTCTTGCAAGGGAATAAGAAACTCCTCCACTCCTTATTTCCATCCTGTGGCTTATGTAGGCACAGAATAAAATATATCCCCTCCCTTCACAGGGCTGTTAGACAGCCAAGAATGGGAACTGGTGAAGCCTTAAAGCCTACTGGCTAGTAACATGAGATGCTTTACTGCTAGTTCAGGGCAGCAGCAAATTGCTTCCCAGGTGTACAAGTAGAATAATTGCTCTTTCTGGGGGATGCTGCTGGAAGCCATGGATGCATGCTCACACCACCACAGATTATGTCCACACCAAGGGTAGAAAAGAGAAGAGAGGTGCAAGGCCATCAGTCCTCCTTAGCACTTTCTTTTGGAGTCTATGCCTCCCTTGGAAGTTGTTCCTTTATTTCATTGCTTAGCCACTAAAAAGTAACTTCATTCAAGGATAATTTAAGCTATTTTCCCTTTTTTCCAGCCACTAGAACAAAACATAGGGGTGGGTTATCAGTTACCCCTGGCTGCACTGGTTTCACATTTATTTTTTGGATTCTGTTCCCCATCACTCACTAGGAGACACATGCAATAAGCCCTCCTGTGCACTGCTCCAGACTAGGTGATAAAGCCTGGGAGAGGAGGTCCATATGTGTGGTCTTGGTGTGTATACACTGACAAGAGATCTTCACACACTTAGTTAACTGAAGTTAGCTGTAACTGTCTAAAGTTGAACTTTTAGAGCAATTCAGGTCCCCAGACACACACATCTAGTGCCATTTTAGACATCTTTGCAGAGTCAAGATATCTGCACAGGCCTGGCAGCTATGACACAGGACTTACCCTCCAGAGTGTCAGCCAGAGGCCAAGAATACCCTAAAGCACACGATGGGTAGTAGGCACCTATGTTTTGGCACCTGAATGTCTTCCTTCATCTAAGTTAGTTGCTTAGCCTGTATGTATGGTCAACAGATAGAGACAGGCATCTCTGCAATGTGATTCATCCCATGCTGCGAGATACGTGTCTTAAACATCAGTTTACAGTTTTGGCACTGGCAGCACACAATATTCCCATCCCCTCTCTTTTCTCCCCAGACTTCGCTGCTCCTCAGAGATGTTGGCCCAGCTTTTTGAGAGGACATTCTGTGAATCAGATGACAGAACTAGTCCAGCTGAAAAACAACGGGGAAAAAAAAAAGAAATATAAAGGTTGTTCTGTATGGTTGTTTCCCCCTGCCCTTGAATTAGGTTAATGCGTTTCAATGCGTAGCCACATGAAGAGCAGTATTGACCCATCAAAAGGAGAAATATGGGAGCAAGAATGAGCAGCCAGAGCAGGAACTGCTTTAAAGCAGCACTGCTGCCATGAGAAATATTCAAGGAACCACAACTTTAGGGTAGATGTTTGACCTTCAGGGAGCTGAAGTCACCTGAGAGAAAGCCCGTCCCTCCTGTCAAGGAGCCTCCCTCATCCAGACACTTTGGACCATATAACCATTGCTTTGCCACTCACAGTGAGGGCTTTCCTGTTAAAGAAAAGGACCTGTACAAAGCACAGCTTTTTCTGCGACAGCAATGGGAGCTGAGGCTTTCCAAGCCATTTGGATGGTTGTTCTGGACAGGTGGGTTTCTAGTGTCATTTGTCACCTGAGCACAGAACTGTAGCACTTGGGCTATATTGCTATTTATCAATGAAAGCATGAGCTTCCCCTCAGTGATTCCTCAGAAATCCCAATTCCTTCAGCTCCAAAGAGGCTGATGCAGTCTGACCATGTCACCTTGGAGTCTACCTACTTTGCTTCCTAACAGTATACACTTCTCTTCCTGCTCCGAAGAGGTCACTGAAAATGTGCATAAGCAGAGTGTCCGGGACCTAATGTTTTATCATAAATTCACAAAATTGCATCAGCAGGTACTGATAGGCTTGGAACTTTTTTGAGAACATTTCATTAGTCTTTGATAAAATGCAAATGATTTTGTTAACCTGCTGTACCACACTCCACAGTGCTTATGGGTTGTTTTCCTACTGTTGTGGTTAAACCACGACACCTACACAAGCTAATGATGGGAGAAGAAAATTAGATTTCTCACAGTAACATTTTTCATAGAAAGTTTACACACAGCAAAACTATAGGCACAATATGACCATCACAGGTGTAGATGAAACCTTGATTCCATTTATATAAATGGGAGCACTGCCAGTGACTTCAGCAGAAAAAAAGGTCATAGGAAAATTCCACTAAACTACTCTTTTCTGCAGAATTTGCTGATTCATCATTTTAAAAATGTTTCATATAGGCAAAGCTTCAGAAACGTCCAAGGAACTCTGCACAGGAGTCTGAGATTGGGTTTTCTTTGGTCACCAGCTCCTCTGCAGTCTGCCATGGGAAAAGTCAGGAGATAAGGACCCTCTGGGCTTCCAGCATCAACACTAAAAATACATGGAGAGTAGTTAACATATTCTTGTTTGTTATGGATGGCTGAAGGCAGAAAGTCTTGCCTGAAAATATCCAGGTTTTGTGAAAGCACAAAAGACCAGTATTAAAAACAACCCCACGGTTATTTGATTTTTTTTTTCTGCCCGTGGAAACCAGATACTTTCTGAGGTTGATTGTTTTTGACATTGCTATGTATTAAGACAAACTGCAACATTTCCAGCACTGGTGCAGAACAACTGGTCCTTCAAAATCCCACAGAAACTGAAAAGGTACCCTGAGTTTATCTCCTCTGATTTCCTGTTTATTACAAGTTTTCAGTTTTACTCAGATACCAATCCAGCATAACAACAAAGACTGTGCACATATAAATATAGTGATATTTACAGCAGAAAAGAACCCAGTAGCAAAGTTCAAATCTCCTCTAAAGAATAAGCATAGGACTTTAGCACTGGGCCACTACCAGTTTGCAGAGAAAGTAGACCTCATCACACTAATGAAGGTTTTCATTTAGTTCTTTTACACAACATTCAACAGAAAAAAAAATTTTTTTGATATCACAAACACATTTCCCAGTCCAGCGGAGTAGATGCCTACATTTCTGATGTCTCCATCTCTCCGAGCCCATCAGATATAATCTGGAAGCTATGTAGTCCTATCAGTCTGGCACAGCGCTTGAACTAATTACATACAGAGACATGGCAGTTTTGCAGTTTCCAAGTACAGATGGAGAATCCTTGGTTGGCTCAAGCCTACACCTACTAACCTTTCTGCATATTGGTAAGATACTTAGAAAAAGAGGAAAGTGTATCAACATATACAAATAACAGAGAGGAATATGAGTTTGAATGGCTCCACATTGTGCAGAAACTTAAAAGCAAATATCTCACCTGGCAAGGGGTTTGCATTTTTTAATGAAATGCTCATAGGAACAACAGACTGGACCTATATTCCAGGAGTCTAAAGAACAGGCCAGCAGTTTTATATTTGTCTTGGTGCTTTTAAACCAGTAAAGTCTCCTCCTTTATATTCTTCTTCCAGCCACACACTGATTTTCTCATTTCCTGAAAGCCAGCTGAATTCAAGTTTTTACTACATTTGCTGGGTTGCAGCAGTCTGATTTCTATAGAAGAGACTAACTTTTCCCACACACGAGGAAAGGTAGACTACACACACATATGTGTGCTGTGGTTGGTATACGCTAAGAGAGTACTCATCTTACCTCTGTGTGGATGTCCCCGTCTGATCTGCTCACCTAGTCTTCCTTCATAATCAGTTGAGAGAAAGAAGTTTCTGTGCCAAAGCAAGACGATTAAAATCGGCCAGATGAATCACAGCCTAGAAGTGTCCATTTCTTCCCCTTGAGTATAAAGGGTGTCTAGACAACTATTTCAGACATAAACGTTATGCTGTAAGCATTCAAAGCTGGGATGGTAAGTCCCAACCCTAATATTTTAGCCCTATATTTTTGTAACTTACTTACACTGTTTCTAGGGCCATTGGTTATCAGTTTGACTCCTCATAAACGTGTGATACATTCCACCTCTCTCTGATATTAGATATACTGAGCATAAGAAAGAAAACCTGTGAGTAGGTTTATGTCATTAGACAGCAATGCATGGTCAAATTCTAATATACGTCTGGTTTAGCAAGAAAGCAAGAGAAATTGTGATTGAGGCCTCTAGAGATAGAGAAGGGAAGGGGACCTCTTCTTGGATCCTCATTTACGGTGACTCACCACATTTGCAGTCTTTCTAAGGAGGTCCTGCTCTGTGGAAATACCCTGAAGATCAGCAAGTCATGAAGGTGGCGTGGAGAAGCTAGGCTCTAGGTCCTGTTCTCTCCTAGACACTGATCTAGGGATACAGTTTGTCCCTAAAGACATGATGAAAGGTAGATTAGGTAGAAGGTAGGTTAGCTACCTTCTGGCCTTCCTCATTCAAGAAGTAGGTACAACATCTGGACATCTGAGGATGTAGAGGAATTTATGTGGCTTTTTGGTGCCATCTGAAAATAGCCATCCATGCAACTTAGGAAGAGCTTCCAAAGCAATCCTTTCAAAGCTGTCAAAGCTTGAAAACTTTTCCTTTTGAAAGACCTTTTGAAATAATCTTTAGAAAGTGTCATCCACAGACTTTAATTTCTCAGTCACGTGATATGTCCATTTGCAATAGTATCTACCACAGTGCTTTCTTAAGTGCTATCAATAAATAATGGATGACTCACCCATTGCCTTCATTCTTTTTAAATAAGTGAAGAGGCTCTGAGCATACCAAATTACCACATCATTTGTGATGTCCTAATGGAGTCCCCACTTAAATCAGTTAGAGACAGGAAATCAGGAAAGTGCAGTGATCAGCTGAGGTTTCCAAGCATAACATTAACATAAAAAAACCAGGCCCAGGAGTGAAATGATTTTACCATATTGTGAAAGGCTTTCCCTGAGCCCTCTGAGGCTACACTAGCCAACCTTTCACAACGGCTGCATTCTGGGCCTCAAGTAGTACTGATGTGTAGCAGCTTACAGTGACGCTCCTCTTGCCAAACTTTACTAATCTGAAAGTTAGCCATTTAATCTAAGCTACTCATCAAGGCTCCCCCTACAATCAGTGAAATGAAATAGGTGCCTGGAGTGAACAAAATTACTCCAAACTATATACAGGTTGATCAACAAGATGCTGACTGCAGCAGAAAAAATGGTTTATAAAATTTCCATTCCCTACCACCCTCAGTCAAGTGTTCACACTCCAGTGTCCAGTTTGCCACCTTCTCAATTGTGCCACTACAGCTATTTATGGGACCAGGCTGTAAAGCCTACCATTGATCTGACCAGCATAAGGAGACTCTTTGTGGGGGACAGTCCCTAAACATGGAATCACAGTACTGTTGAGGTTGGAAGGGACCTCTTGAGATCATTTAGTTCAAACGCTCTGTTCAATCAGGGTCAGCTAGACCCAAGTTGCCCAGGACCGTGTCCAGTCAGTTTTTGAATATCTGGACACAGTCTTGAGCAACCTGCTTTAAAGCATGACATAACCTTACCTCTTGCCCAGTGACTATGTAGTGTCTGGTTTCATGAGTCATTTTGCATCCATGGAAATACACACTACTACCAAGTGGTCTGGCCCAACCTCTCTCCACTCTCTTCTCTCACCACCAGTGCTACCATTCTGGTACGTGCAACAACAGCAAAATCAAGGACATAATGTAGCTAAAAAAATTACCATGCTTGGTAGTGCTCATTTCCTGCTCAATGATTTCCCCGACAAGTTCATCATGCAAGTGCAGGAGCACCGTGCTGACACAGAGAGAGGATGGAAACACATGGCTGGGCATGTAAGGGAGGACCAGACCATCCTGTCAGAAAGGAGCAGGGAAGATGACCCAGACCTTCACCTTTCAGTGTTAATTAGCCATTAAATCAGCTCAGCTGCCTGTGAAACCATATCCTTAATTTCCATAAGAGTCTCTTGAGAGGTTAAAAATAAGCCAAATCTATTCAGTTTCCCTCTTCTAGCATGGTCCCAGCAACACCTATACCAGCACATCCAAAGGGAGGGGAATTGCAAATTCAGGAGCGGAAGCTACTTAAGCCAGATTTGCCATTGAAGTCAGCATCTCAGCAAATGAAACCTTTAAACAAACCTTTTTAGGATGAAATGAATTGCCCTTTGGAGGTACTTCTTGCCCTCTACAGTGACTGAAGACATAGCCTAGATAACTAACTTGGATTAGACAGCTGGCACATAGACAGCTAAAGGCAGCTGAGATGCATCCCCCTCCTATGGTCGTATCTTGCTGGTAAGAATGCTTGGCCTTGAAATACTCTTGCATTTCACACATTTCACATGAAGAGCTGAAATACCCTGTCCCTTAGCAACCACCAGAGGCCATTTATTTAAACTTGCAAAAGCTTTTGACCAAGTCCCTCACTAGAGACTGTTATGAAAAATGAGTAGTCATGGGATGAGAGGTAACATTTTGTCATGCATTGGAAAGCGGCTAAGAGACTGAGATCAAAGAATGAAAATAGTCAGTTCGCTTTTACTGTGGCAAAAGATTAACAGCAGGATGCCTACAAATTCCACGCTAGAGCTGTTGGTTATTGCATTTATTAATGATACAGAGGCAAAAGCAACAGTTAGCACTGACAAAATTATTTATGCTTAACCTTTCAGCAGCAACCAAGGTATGGGAAAGAAAACCATGAGGGATTTTGTATTACATACATGTTCCCAACTGACACAGTTTTGAAAGTGATCTTCCCATTAGCACCAATGTGGAGCATCCAGAACTGTTTTCAGATGCACTGACCATTACTGGTAAGAAGATATTAGATTAAATTCACTTACAGCATCAGAACAGAGAGTTGTTTGCTGCTGCGTAATGTTGAAGTGGGCCACTAGACAAAGACATAAGACTTTGGCATGGGGAAGATACCAAGAAACACCCCATAGGCTCTCATTCTAGTATTTATTATTTAATGGAGTAACATTGAATTAAGTAACATTGTGAAGTCTCCTGTGAGAGCTAAACTGCTTTGCCTTCTGCTGGTTTGCCATCTAATCTAGGTGCTTGTCACCCAAGTCTTCCACTACAGCCAGCATCTTCTTTTCCTTTTAGTGTCTCATAAGGTTTATCTGCTCTGGGGGGGAAATAATTAAGTGTGGCATGTGGTGGTGTTCATAGGTTGGGCTAGTCTCTAAAGCTCATAATATGCCTGGGACCCCAGGAATGCAATTTTTACAGATGAAATAGCCCATCACAAGGAAAAATTCACATGCAATTCCTGAAGTTGCAGAACCATCACAACATAGCAATGGTCAGTCTATTGCTGAAAAATGGCAAAGTAATAATGTAGAGAATGTTTTCCCCCCTTAATGTGGTTGGACAGCTCTAAAGCATTCCTTTCAGAGGCAAAGACAAAAGCTGCAGAGTTGCCTATAGGGTATAATTAATTCTACATCATATTAAACCACAGGTGTAACAAAGTTGTCCCAGAACCCAGAACAAAAAATTGCCAGGCTTTTTAAAATACAGTCTGCAGGTGGCTACATGAAACCTTTGCACTAAAATGATAGGGCTTTGCCATCTGAAATGCATAAGCCTATACAAAATCTACCTACCTGCTGTAAATTGAAGCACTATAAAAATAAAATTGAACAATTACCTTTTGTGGGCAGTGTAGATTGAGCTATATATCAGCTTTAACATGACTCCAAAGCAGTAAAGTCCCACCAAATACAGCTGAAAGGGCTCCAGCCAATGCCCTATTTAAACTTTGGGCTGGGGGTACAGATGGGGTTCAGGAGACAGAATTATCAGAGGGATCATGGCAGTGGCAGGGGGCAGGGAAAGCCATTGTGTCACCACATCTATTCAAAAGCTTGAAATGACTGGAGGAGTTCAAAATGGAAAGAAAAAAATGACAGAGAAGCCACAAATGATGAGACCCAATTCTGCTGTCAGATGTATGCGCAAGACTCCTACAGATTTCAGTGTTCTGGATGAAGGGAAACGAAGGTGTTTGTGCTTATAATAGCTCTTCTTTCTTTCACTCCTTCCTTTGATCTCCCCTTAAGCAAAACTGGGACTGAACAAAATCATTCTTCTGGGAACAATGACAGGACTTTAGAGACAGTTCTCTATTGTTAGCCAGCTCTCCACTAATTCAGAAGGTGCCTCAGTTTGTTCTTTATCTTGGTTTGTAAATTATACTGATGATCCCACTTAGGTAGAGACAGCTGTGGCGGGGAGTGGTGGAGTTTTAGGGGGGATAGGAGTTCTGCTTTTGGGCTCTGGGAGATTCTCTGTGGGATCTCACCTAGCTGAATAAGAGTATTTTGTCACTGGAGGAGCACGCATCTTCCAAGGCAACGATGTTAGCTGCAATCTTGTCCAATCTTGCAACAGAGATGTTTAGTGCATATCTAACAGAGAGGTAGGCATACCCCTGAGCTCCGCTACTTGTGTTATGAGCTGAGCAGACTACTATCTGCTCTGATCTGCAAGCCCTTATCGCCACATGACTGAAGTAATGTGCTTAAGCTCAATCTTCTTGCAGGCCTTTGAGTTAATATGCTATGAAACAAGGCATGTTAAACTCAAACACAACCTGGCACTAGAGCAGCTTTACAGATCCTGAAGCCATCCAAACTAGAGTGAAGGCACAAGACCTCGCCTTAGCCTGCTCTCACTTACATGAAAATTTTCTTTCTATCCACTGAAATCCAACGAGAGACAATTAGCCCAACGAAGGCTTACTCGTAGGATAAAGCTTGGCAGAAACAAGCTTTGTGAAGCTGAGATGGAAGCATCTCTATCGCATACCGGTGTGGAATAATTCCCACCTTGGCCCTGACAGCCTACCTCCAGCTGGGAAAGCCCCTGATCCCCAAAGGACTTTGTCTAAGACAACCACCACAAAATAAATACAAGCTACCACCCATAGTCAGCTGCAGGCAACTTCAGCTTCTGCCCATATTTATGGCAATATTTCCATGCCAAAGTATGCAGTAGACCTTTTTGTTATATCTCTTGGCCAAAGATAATCAAAGAGGGGGAAAATAAAATCAATGTGTGCATGTTACCACTTATCATCACTTACATCCCTCACGGCACCTAAAATTCCTATCCCTCCCCAGGTTTTTGGCTGTTCAGGATTAGGCTGATCTAGAAACATGTTTTCCCATCCTCAAAAATTCCGGGGATTTCAAAAACGCTTCCTGTTCTCCTTTAGAATTATCTCAATATTGTTTCCTGAAAAATCATGAAATGCCAACACCAAACCCCTACACACTCTCCCTAGAGTAGGCAGCAGGCAGGTTGCTAGAGCTTCTGTCTTGGTCAGAAGGTTGCAACTGATGTCCCAAAATCAACTGATTCAGATCAAAGACCTGAGCCAGAACTTCTCACATCTGATTCTGATGAAATGAACGTGTGTTTCCTCAGAAAGCCCCCAGCCACCTCTGCTTACTATGCCTCTCATGTCATGATGGAGGCAGGCAAGTGTTTTTACATATGCTTTATGAGTGAATCAGCCAAGATGCAAGATTCAGGGTTTAACTTCTCTAGGGTCATCTTGGAAGATAATGGTAAGGAGTCTTCTCAGCTAGAAAGATGCTAAACATGACTTTGTGACCCTTTTAGAGACAATTGCTGCTGGTAAGCATTGTGTGACAGTGGCCTCCAGCTGGCCTGCCATCAAGCACAGTTTGACTAGATCTCCAAGACTGCAGAAGATCTGTTGAAGGCCATTTTATTGAGCCCAGATCTGGGAATTTATGTTCTGATATGGCCAATGAAAACTGCGCCATCATTGAAGGGCTTCACCCTGAGGCTGGGGTTAGACAACCTGTAGCAATGTCATTTAAGCCAATGGGCGGCTCCTCTTCCCCACCTCCAGTGACTTGTGTCTGCCACGCAGCGAGCAAATGCAGGGAATCCAATGACCTTTGTTTTTTCCCTCCTCTCCTGTTATTTTTTTTCAGTCAGACCAGTTCCCTGGCTCAGTTCACTATGCAGTTTCACAAACACCAGCACAAGCACAAGGCTGGAGCCACCAAGAGCTATGGATGGGGACTGCTCGATGCCAATGAAAAAGACTTACGTGAAACAGTTTGTGCTTGAGAGCACTTAGCAAAAGAAGGGGATGTTCAAGCCTGATAGGAAAAACTTTCTACGGCCTATATTTTCAAATGTGTTTGAGGTACTTAGAGATACAAGATTGATTATTTCTGAACAGCAGGGTAGACTCTACTATACAGTAGACTGGCATCATGTTTGGCTTTCAGAGTTAGCTTGGAGGTTTTTGTTAGTACAATCCCCCAAAAGCCATTAAATCTAGTAAATGGTGGTAGAGTCTATGACCTGCCCCTCAAAGAATGGGATACTTAATAAAGGTTGTCTGAGGTGCTATTTTGCTTGTTATGGGTTTAGGTAGCAATTCAGAGACCTATAATAAATACATTCCAGTGATTGCACCCTATCACAGTTTCCTTTGAAGATACTTTTACAAGAATTAGTAGGTTTCAATATTATCACAACTATTTAAGATTGTGTTTAAATGCCTCAAGGTCAGGTCTGAACTTTTTCTCCCATGTAGGAATGTAAGACCTCAATCACACCCCAGTGAGAGAATGCACTTTTTTTTCCCTACTTAAAAATCCATAATGCCATTAAAAATGAATACGTTGTTGTTAAATAAATGTATGAAGCTCCGATTAAAACTGTTTGTATTTCCTGCCCTCTGTCAATTATTAATATTGCCCATAATAGAGAGATTAATATCTGCACAGTGGGGGATAAACATCCAGAAAACAATATAAGCTTTCTCTTTGGAAAGAGAATTATTTGCTCAGGTTTCACACCCAACAGGAAGCAATTCTGAAGCAAGGAGCCTGCTTTTGCACCAGTCAGCACATGACTGAGCAGAACGAGTTGCTGCTCAAAGTCTGGTTACAGAGAACTGGCAAGGGCATGGCCCATCGGTGGATAAAACCCATGTGTTTGCATCCACAAAGTCAATACGGGAGGAGAAATGTATTTCTGAGGACAAGAACCGGAGTCAGAAGCTAAGCAATTAACATTGCTTTCATGCCTCTCTGTAATTAACGCAGATCAAAGAGGACCTGAAACCATCGATTTCACCAGAAACAGGAGACCGCAGAGTAAGCACCAGCACTAGCAGCTCCACAGCAGGAACAAAAGCACCTTTTGCAGCCACAGGCACGAGGCTGTAACACTAACACAAAGCACCCAGAAAAAAACTCTGAAATGAAAGAACAGAATTTTAACACACTGAGGTCTGTCAACATATGGACAGTGTATTAGAAAAGCTGTTGTTTTACAAAACTAGCAAGTAGGGTTTATGCTAATACAACTTGTATTTATTATTCAAGGATGTGAGGAGGGAATTATATAGCAGGAAAGATTCCCACCAGGAGATAAAGGACAATAAAACAGAAACTGCTTTTGCCTGTATCTGTTGTTCTTCTCTTGATACCATTTCCTGGTGTCTCTTTATCTTTCTTTTTTGATCTGAAAGGTGAAATTCTCATCTGCTCCATGATATTTTTCCACTGACTCCACAGAATCATAAAACACTGGATTGGAAGGGACCAAAGATACGATCCACCCCTTGTTCTAAGGAAGGATCAAACATATTTTACAATTTGTGCTAATTACAGGAAACTTTGGATTGGCAAGTAACTTCTGGGCTGAACATTAATTCCATCCTTTTACGTATGGCAGGTCCAATATGTCCTTTTTTGTCTAAATACAAAGCATCATAATGGATGTCAGTCCTTATTGGGATCATTCCAAGGATCGTTATTAGGGTCTACTATTATGGAGCTGCATTAGCTGTTGTATACTTCGTGTTGGCTCAAGCGGTGGGCTTTGTTGGCTTATACTGTTTCCTGAAGTGATCTTCATTGGCTGTACACACCAGGAGACTAATAATGGGGTTTATATTTAGTAAATAATATGTTGTTTGGCACATCCATGAACTTCCATGTACAATAAATAAACATCATAGCAGTAAATGATAAATCAGTCAGATTAATCCCGTGCTTTGCTCGAGCATCTTGCCACAAATACTAATAAACAAGATAAGAAAAAAAAAGATCTTTAAAGCCTTTAAAATAATTCCCATTCGTTGGGCTTTACAATGGACTGTGATCGTTTACCAAGTGAATCTTTTATATTTAGATGCCAATAGCGGTTTCCTTTTGATCAGTCTGCCTACAAATGAATTCAGACCCACTGAGAGGCTTTAGTGGTAAAGCTCCTGAAATTTCTGTTAAATGCTGCTATTGAATGTTTGCATGCATCTGATCAAAAATTACCATGAAATATTTCTGATAAGTGTTTATTAAAAGCTGGAACATGGTACATTGCTAAATGTACTAGCTTAAAGCAGTTTAAGCAGAATATGGCTTCTTGTCACAGCGATATATTCAAGCAGCTATTCCAGATGAAGAGACCTGTATAATCAGAGAGCTTCAGAATCAGAGAACAACCAGTTGTGTCACATAACCTCTGCGCTCCTGACCACTGCCTGGGCTAAAGACAAATGTACAGCATTCAGTGTGCGCCTGCCCGTGCCAATGGCTGGCACGTTAACTATCAAGTGCTCAGCCACTATTTTTCCCATTAAACTGCATTTCTCTTTTACTCAGAAAAATGTCTCCTACTTTTATGAAAAGCTTGAAAGAGTGAAAGTGCAGCTGGTTCATTCTTGTCTCTTGTGAATGTTAGCAAAAGTGGCAATTTTAAGGCTGCAGTAAAGAGTCACTTTAACCTGGCTTAAATCCAGACAGCTCAGAAGAGATCTTCTGGCACTCCCCTGGCTCTTCTTTCCAGCTGCGTCAAGGTTCTAGCTCTAGTGTTCGTAGAGCTTCATGGTGGGGCTCATCTCATCAAGTCAGATTATATTCTTTTTTTTTTCTTTTTTTTTTTTTTTCTGGCCAAGTTAGCCTCCAGCTGCATCACTTACCTAGTATGTCTAGCAATGCAAGTGTATGAAAGCTTATGCTGCTCAAGGGAGGTGGCAAGAATGAGCCACCCGAGGCAGAGAAGAAGGTGGGCCCGCTACTCTCGGAGGCAGCACTGATGTCTCTGGGATGAGAGAGCCTGTATAACCACAGCTTAATGTTCAAAAGGCAAAATACCATTTGAATGTAGCATTCTCAGTGATGTACTTTCCTTATTTAAGGAGGCAATCGACTACCTCAAAATAAAATATCTACCTTTTGGGTAAGGGTGTTGTATGATGTGATCATCTGCAGTCAGAGAAGACTAAACTCAGTGACACAGGAGTTTCCTTTCAGTTTTACAATCTTATCATTGCCTATTGATAATACACCATGACTGACTTCAGGATCGGTGCTTCATTCTAGTAATGACTGTACGGTCACACAAAGACCAAACACAACTGCAACCCACTAAACAAAAGAGGGGTAGGGACTGAGCTGAAGCTCTGGGCCACTGCTTGTCCCCTTAACTGCTAAAGTTGACACACCTCCCAGCTCTGTTTTTGCCAGCTCCAACCAGCTTTCTCCAAAATAAACCTACTCTAGAAGTCCTGAGTATCACGGATGCAACCACTCAACACCATTTAGGCTGAGGGCCAGGGATTTAGCAGACACACAGCCAGAAAATTCCTGCCTGAAGAAACTATGGTCTGGGGTCCCCTTTACCTGAAAGCCATGGTGGGTAAAGCCATGCAAAGTGGGTGCATGGAGCCTCTCTGAAGTCCTGGGAGCCCCATGGGGGTACCATGAGATGTGGGGTTTGGACCAAAACTGGGAACTAGGAACTCAGGGCAGGCTGGGAAACGAATGGCCTATAAGTCTTTGGGGATCAACAGGCTTGTTCACAGGGAATATTTGAAGGAAAAAGGAATTATGTAGTATGGGAGAGAAAGGAAGGGGAAAAAGTGCCAAGAAGCAAAGAATGAAGAGGCAGGAAGACAAGGTGTAAGATACAGGAATGAAAAAAGAAAAGGCTTAGGGAGAATAAAAAGAAGGCTTTGGGCCAAAATGTTTGTCAAGCACTCTGAGGAGAAGCAAGACTTGACAGTAGTTTGTAAGAGCATAATGCAGCAATGTGGCAGGGTGGATCTGAGAGCAGCAATGAGATCCCAAAGTGGGTGAGCATCTGTCAGAGTCAGTCTCTGTCCAATTTCACACTCCAGAGAGAGTGGGGAAGCTCAGGCCACCTTATTTTCTACCCAACCAAGTCAGGCTGACACCCTGCGGCCTGAAACTTTCCATGTTGTAGGCATTTATTCCTTGAGCTTGTCACCCCATAATGAACAAGGACCACAGCTAGACATCTGCTTATTCGAGGGCGTGCCGGGATCCTGACAGCCTGTTAAGCAAGCGGCAAAGCTAGGGAGGAGTGGAAAAGGTGTGGAAAGAAATGTGAGAGATCTCACAGATAAAGTGGAGCGGAGGCAGCGATGTAATTATAACCCTAGTTTTATTTTCACTTGACGGCAAGGGAAGGTGAGGAGAAGCTTTTAAATGAAACATGAAATTCCCTTATTAAAGTCTGATTTAGACTTTAGCAGTCTTGCTGCTTTGTATACGTTCCAGTGCTCCCACACCGTGGGTAGCCAAACAATAGAAGTTTAATAAAATAAAATAAATTTAAACGGCAATTTCCTGAACAATGAGGGCTTGTTTTCTGAGCAAACAGTCCTTTTGGTGTTGTTATCAAAGATGACAGAGCTAGCCATGTTGTAAATATGAGGAGGAGAGATACGGTCTCATTTATAGACTTAAAAGTCCTGTTATGCGTCTTTGTTTCCTGAGCAAACAAATCTCTTGTGGGGACTGCATGGAAAAATCTCATTATCCAGATGTGTGTGGGTTGCCCTCATTGGAATCGACTGCATTGCCTCCTGTTTGTCAAAAGCATCATTGTCCAGTGTGGTCCACTGCGGTCCCGCCAAGGTCCCAGTATCCGTCGTTGTGGTCTGATCTAAGCAGCTTCCACTCATGTCAAAGTGGAGCACAGTCAGCAGTCCCTGCCACATCTTGGGGTGACCTTAGGTGGCAAATCTGCTGCATTTCTGGCCTGTGAGTCTGGGAGTCGCAGGGTTTGTTTGGGTCCAGAGACAGCAGTAAGTAATCCCTTTCAATCATTCACAGTAATCTCTCTTACGCACCGTGAAGGACATCCCAAGCAGAGCATTTATATTAAATAGGGCATATGGCAGGTGGCCTTACATTTTAGAAAAACTAGAAAATAACTGAACAACCCTCAGGAATGTTATTAATAACCCTTTCAGACAAGGAAGTGTGGGTTTCTCTATCTCATCAGCCTGCCACTGCAGCCATGGTTTGCCATAATAGGATTCAAAGCTCTTCCTGAGATTGTATCTGCCCTCAAGGGTAAATAAAGTCAGAGCTGGAACTTTCTGACACAACTTTGTCACTGGCTTATTAATATTGGCAGGCAGTGACTGGAGAATGGGAGACACCAGCAGCATAGCAATTTTAAGGAAACATTTCCTATAATGAAAGTAGCAGCAGCGGCGGCCAACAATTGCACAAATGCTGTTGGGAGGCTTTTCCTCACTTACTTTTCTATGGATCCCACATTTCTCAATAATGCGCAGTGGGAGACTGCTTTGTTGTTGCTCAGTTCAATGGAAATTGCAAAGTTGCCACATAATTCGATATTATATGCATTTAGGGCCTGATCCAAAGCCAACTGACATCAATGGTACAACTGCTACTATAACTAGCAAGGACTGTGGTTTGGGGTCTCCTGGAGAGATGTTCCCAAGCATAAAGCCTTACAGAAGATTACCAACTAATTAACAGCAGCACTGGAAGGATGCTGTTTGGAAGGCAGCATTAAGCTTTCAAAATTACTCACTTTAAAAACCAGGGTTTGGTTCAGGTTTGCAAGTCGGCCTCTACCTAAGGAGTGTTATGAGCATTCTTTAATACTTATAATCCCTTCCAACTCACACACATTTCTAAGGATGCTATTCTGGTCTCTCCTTAGGGAGATTTTTGGGCCGTCTCCCAAAACTGCAACGTAGCAAGCACACTGCTTTGAAAAAACTCTCAGAGGTCATGGGTTTATGCTTAGGTATTTTTAAACGCTTTGTTATTCAGTGCTGCAGTAAAAAAGGCCTGATAGTTGCCAAACTGAGAACATAGCTCAGGGTTTATAATGGTTACCTAGGGTGTGGATTAAAGAACAAGCTACTGTAGGTCCCAAGCCACCTCTCCCGTTGTAGCTGGCTCTGCATATGCTCTTCTCTCTATGGCAATGCCCTGAGGTGCATCAGGGTATCTTGGTCCTCAGGGAACAAAACAAGGTACCTCAATGTCACGGTCAGGTACAGAAGTAATCACAAGTCTGCCAGCACAAGTCTGGGACTGGCACAACCTTTTCTTTCTGGCTGACCAGCCATGGAGACGAGAAGGCAGAAGTGTTGCAAAAGTGGCTCTGCCAGTGCCCCCGGCTTCTGCTCAGAAGAGCTTGATCTTTCAAAGATAGCAGCCCTTTCAGATATGCAGTTCTCTTCACAACTGCATAAGAAGATGTATGCTGTGAGAGGCAAAAGCTAATTCAGCTCGGCATGATCCAAAAGCTCATCAAAGCTCTTTCAATAGCAGGTACTCTTTGCTTCTTAGTTAAGGAAGAAGCAAGTCCCTTCATCCAGTGGGATTAGACCACAATGTCTTCCACCCACTCCACTGGAACAAAAAGACCCTTTTCAGAGCAAATGCTTTGAAAATCAGGAAAGTAAAGAATTCAGTATGCTGAGATACAGCAGCCTTTGTACAAGTACCCTGATAAGAAAATGATTTAATATAGATACGCAGTTGCATCCTTTGAATTCCCATACACTCCAAAGGCAACTCATGTCCCACAGAAGGCCAGCTTGAAGCCTAAATGCACTAAAGACCTTGAATGGTTCTTACCTGATGTCTATTTGGGTCTTCGCCATGTGTTTGGAATTAAATTCTAAGTGCGTGCGTGGGACTTTGAGGATACACAGGTTTTGTGCTGGCTTGAATGCTGAATTACTCCCAGTGAGGAACCCTTTTTGAATGTCTAAATACCAACATTTAGCATGGTTGCTTTTGAAAGAAACCAAAGATCTCCTGGAATATTTCTTTACTAATGCAGACATCATCACTGTATAATGGGCTCATTAAAAGGGTTTCATTTTCTGACCTTTGTCACAAAACCCTCTGTGCAATGCGGTTCACAAAGGGTTGCGCAGGGACTTCAAAGGAGATTGAACCAGTCACGTAGCACTGGTCTTCCTTGAAAAGTGCAACTCAGACTCCAACAAGTTCTCTACAAGCTCCAGCATTTCATTCTGCCACCGTACCGACAAGATTTGGGGGCCACAAAGACAGAGGCCTTTCCCAGAAAACTTTCCAGGGAAGTTTGCAAAGATACCGATGGCGGAGCTGCAGAGACACGAGATCTGCTGCAACCTCTCCCGCAGATTCAGGTGCCCAGCAGCCCCGCAAGCTGCATCCTGCTGAACTGCTGCATCCTTTTTTGAAGAGACCAGGAGGTTTCTGGTTCCCCAGAGATACAGAGGAAGGAGCTATATGCTCTGCACTCAATGACCTAATGTAATTTGGGGACAAAGCAGCTATTAATCCCTTTTATTGATAAACAGTAGCTTTATTAATAGAAAAACTGCCAGCAGTGTCAATTATTCATATACATACATATGCATATTCTATACTAAGAATGGAAAACAGACTTCCCCCTTCTATCAGCACTGTAACTAGCAGAATAACTTCTGAAATGCGGGCATAGATTTTAACAGCTTTAAAATATTGTTTTACATCACTCTTATTCCCTGATTTATCTCTGCCGGGCAGCAAGGCAGACTCAGAGCCATCTGAATGCTGTGATTAACTAGCTTGCTGATTATCTGTGTATTAACATCAGATCTGTGATATTTTCCTATTGCCATGCTACATACAGAAGCAGAGAAAAAAATGAGTTGATCATAGGTTATTAAGGGCAAAATTCAATAATAGATGGATTGCATATCTGATGGCAAGAGCAAGCTCTTTCCCCACACCTCCCTTGCACATAAATTGCAGCAGTTGGTGTGATTCAGCAGTTTAAACCTTTTTCTTCCTCCAGCTGTGAGAAGTTACCATGCTCCAGGGCTCTGCCCCAGACTCCTTCGCTACCTGGCAGGGTAAGTGGGTTGGAGGGGGCAGCAGGGATGCATCTGGGTCCCAGCCAGCAGCCGTCCTGCCCCAGCAAGCCCTCTGCACCCCAGGCCCTTTTTCCTCCCGTGCCATGCTGAGGAACCAATACTGCCAATGAATGCTACAGGGATGTTAAGAGAACAGGTTCTCTCGGTGTCATCACACCGTACGGCTGCTTGTGATATTGGAGGGCTGGATTTGATGATCTAGGTCCCCTTTTGTTCTCATATAAGAGCGGAATGGCGTTTAGATATGGAAGAGGTTCAAGAGCAAAGCCTTCTCCTCCATGAATGTTGAGTCCTGTCACTGACTGAGAAGCCCATCTCGTCCGGTTAAACCCTTGGTTTCAAAATACATAAATAAATCTAAGAAGTTCCACAATGCAGAGGTTCCTGAGGAACTAATTACAAGCTCTTCTTTGTTCATGGTAGGTATTTTTCCATTAAAGTCGCACCAAGTTTTCCCTGTGTTAACTTACATGCCCCAAAAGCCCAAATTCTGTGGAGGCTTAATTACAGTTTCATGCTGCCAAATCCCTTTAGTACATTTTCTTGTAAGTTGCACTTAACATATGTTATCAGCAAACTTAAGGCCCTGCAGCAGCAGCAGCAACAACAACAACAACAACAACAAGGACCCTGAACAGCTATTCTGCACATCTAGGAGCCCCCAGGAAAGGAATACAAAGCATTTCCAGCTGGCTTTCATACCATCCAAGTGATGTAATTTATTTACAAGCCACCTTGCATTCCTCCATGCCTGCCGAAGATACCAGGCTGCAGAGAGGAGGTATCAGCCCAGCAATGCGCTTCATGCAAGGACTCCACCTCACCAGCATGAGGCTACACATCCCTTGGCTTTACATCTGCCATGTTACGAGCCATGTGACTCATAAATGTTTCTCACCTTCGGATAAAACAAAGCACAAAGCTACAGCATGTTGAGACAGAGTTTTTCTACAGGTGACCCTGCCTTCTCAGCACAGAGAGAGCAGCTCAGGTCCTCTTTCACAGACTGAAGCATCCATAATGCCCCTACAGCCACTGGGACCAGAGATCTCATCAAAGCTGACACATTAGGTCCCTGTGTGCCCTTAGCAAAGTCATCTGACCTCCTTAAAGCTTAGTAAACCAGGCCAAAAAATGAGTTGAAAGACAGACCTCTATAAAAAATAGACACGATTCTAAATTAATCCAAACAAGCTTTCTTGCACAACTAATAATTTCCACACAAGGCACAGAATAACATAGCTGGGAGGAGAAACACCTACATGAAACAGAGAATACCTTTTCTGAGCTATCCACCCCTTCAGAAGAGATCTGAATGATCATAATGGTGCTAGACCACCCTTCATTTTCGTTATCAAGTTGAAGAGGAGAAAAACTTGATGGTTACACAGATAATCAATTGAAAAGTTCCTTTGTAGCAGCTGAAGGTGGATCCTGACCAGCTGGAGCACCAGTCTTATCCCATATGACCATACTGACATCCTAATACAATTTTTGACTAATGCTGTTAACATGAATACCTGTTTTAAGTTTTATACAGCATCCATCACGGGGATATCAAAGCAGTATAGCTCAAGGGGAGTGACTAATTCTGAAGTCTCAACGTGCAGGAAGAAGTAAGTTTCCTTCCTAGAAAGTTAATTTCAGAAATCCTACAGTGAGGTTAACAGGATTAGTTCTCCAGTTGCCACTGACTTTGCAAGAATAATACCAGATGAAGACTGGAGGGAGAGAAGGAGGGGTGAAAGGGAACTGTGACTCTTCAATGCTACTGCTTAAGATGTGACATGCTGACAGGGAGAAAAATACATCAAAGCGCAGAGGAGATACATCAAAATATCAAGCTGAATAAATCTCAAGGGATGACAGAGGATCCATTGCTTAGAACTCATCTAGAAGGATTTCTCATCCTGCTTGCGTTAAGCAGTCTTTTTTCTTTTTTTTTTTGGCACAGTTGAGTCCTATTCCAACAAACTGTGAACAGGTTTTTTCAAGACCCATCAGAAATTATTCCATACAGACCAGGAGCTGGGACCTGAAGCTAACAGTTAGTGCAGATAAAATATCCATGAAAATAAGGTTAGGGAGTTGCATATCCAGTAGGGATGGGAGGTGGCTGATTGCCTACCCTTGGAGGTGCACTACATTATCCATGGTAAATGTTACTTCGAAGGCAGATGAACTTCAGCAGTCCAGAAGTAGTTGCTTTAAAAATATGAATATGTCACGTTGTTTCATTTCCTGTGAGGGCTGATCCCCTCACGTGAATTCCCCGCCCTAGGCTAGCGCGAGGCACCAGTCTCACGAAAACCTGCTTCGGAGACCAAGGGAAAGAGAGGGTGACAAGTTTTCCCTAGGGAACTGCCTTTGCCAAAGAAGCACACAGATAATCGCTAGCTGGGAAATTTCCACCGGACCGAGTGACACTTCCAATAGCCTGAATCAGCTCAATTTCTCCACGCAAAGTTACAGTTCAACCTACCCATTAGCAATCAGCAGAAATCAATAGTCTGCATTGGCAACTGACATTCTCTATCTAAAGGACAAACTGTCATCGCCGTGGTGGCTCAGTGGCATCTGAGGTGACAGCAACAAAGAAGCTGAAGGCATAAAGAAAAACTCATTCATCTACAATTAATTGCTGCCAAAAAGTCTCTTCTTAAATAAAGGCGGGGACCGCTGGGCTCAGGCTTGCTGCAGAAGGGCATTTGCTATATGCCCCCCATCCCACTTACCATCATGCACAGGTAAGAATCTGTGCGAAAGGCATCTTGCCCTTAGGAGGCAGCAATACGGAAAGAGCCAGCAGGGAAGAGTAATTTCTGGCACTGTGGTTTATCAGAGGGGCTGGTTTACACCCCAACAGCCTCACTCAGTTCCTGGGGGGGCAGCAAACCCCACGTTGCACTGTCTCCTAGAGCCCCTATCTGTACATCACTCTGGGGGCTTCTGCATATTCTGTATCCGTGTGGTCCTCCTTCTCCTTCTAAATTTGTCTACCGGAGAACAGCTGCGGAGGATAGTTTGGCACTGCCACCTTAGGCTTCCGGCAGTCAGAGTCCAGGTGAAAATTCAGAGATACAGCAGAGCATTCAGATATACACTCAAAGACCCAGAGTGAGCCACCTGGTGCAATTAATAAAAAATGATGGAACAAGCATAGATCATTTGGTTCATCAAAGTTCACTTAGCTTTTCTATTTAACGCTCTATTTCCTCCAAGAAGGCAGCTTATGATTTACTGAATAACACCAGTATCTTTCTACCTTGATGGCTTTTGCTTGGAAAGCCAACTGAAAATATGTTTTACTCTGTTTGCAGGTACATAGATACCTAGTTTTGTTGTGAAGTACGCACCACCTCTCCTTCTATTCTCTACCTGTCCCTTTTTGGGGGCTACCACCAATTTAGGTAACACAGATTCTTACTTTTACCACCCTTGCCATCCTCTGGCCCAACACTACATCCCAACCCAGAAACCCTTTGGCACCGGACTAAAGGAGAGGAATGCGCAGGTGTGTTCCCTGCTCAGCCTCCTCATTACTGCTGAAAGTTGGCATGCAGTGTCCCACCCACTTGGAAGAAGTGACCTGAGGTTACTCCTGAACTTAAATGCCATGGTCTGGAAATAAGAAGGAGAAAGTTTTCACAATTTTCCATTTGAAATTAATTTCCCCAGTTTTCCTTTCCTACTTTTCTCTGTCAAATCCCAAGGAGCTTCTTGACCTGCAACTGCCTATTTATATTAGGGTGTGCATGCAGCATCCCTAAGCCTCCCACAGCGTATCAGGGAAATCCACCTTCTTAAGACCTGTCCTGTTTCCTCCTCCTGGTCCCCTGGAGCAGCCAACAGCTTTGAACAAGGAGCTCTTTGTTCGATCAAGCACTACGCTGGATATTACCAGAACTTTAAAAATGGATGTTTTAAAATTCCCCGCGGGCTTTGTAATGGGGTTTCTCCCAAGGCCTCCCAGTGTCCTTTTCCCCTTGCCCTAATGGACATAAGTTTCTGCAGTTCTCCCCAGAAGAAGAACTAAATTCAGTTTTCCTCACACCTTCAGAAGACTGGCTGCAATGGCTGAAAATGAGGAAATCCGAGGAAATTGAAGCAGGCACCACATCCTGCTTCTCCGCTCCCTGACCGTAACCCATCATCTGATGAAAACAATGCTCCCACGCCGAAGAGCCCACTGCTGTGGTCAAGTATCGTAGCAGTTTCCCAGGTTTTGATTTATTTCCTGGAAACTGATTTCTCAAATGTTCAGTCCTTTTAGTAAACCAGGCAACTGCTATTCCAAAGGCTTGCTTTGTGAGCTGTTCTCATTAGCTTCATTTATTTCATGTTTTTACCTACCATTTTCTTTATATTTTCACATTAAATTCCATTTGCTGCGCAGTGACCCAGTTTCACAGTACATCTGACATCCCTTTGATATCTTTTTGCTGCCTGCTCTGCACTTACAGGTAAGAGCAAACATAAGAAGTCTGCAGCTGGTTTCTTTGTGTGGGTCATTTAGACAGATTAGAAACACTGAAGGAAGCACTAACTCCTCTTCTGGCTTCAATCAATACTTCCTCTGAGTTTGACACAAGTCCTCTCTATTTTTAAGCAATCCTTTGCTATGTGATACGCTGACTGCCTGATCCATTCAGGTTGAACAGCAAACCTGGCAAGTGGCACTTCAGTAGGTTGCTGCAGAAACCCAAATAGCATGTCATGCCAAGTCCCATCATTACCCAGCCTTCTTTTTTATGTATGTGTATATGTGCTTGTTATGACAGAGGCACTAGAAGGGAGAATAAAGCTAACAGAAGGGAGAGGATGTGTCAACCTTAACCGCGCTTTCCCTGACTGTAACAATTGAGCAGCTTCCAGCAAAAATATTAAGTTATGTTCATTGTGTGCAGGCTTCAGTGCCTTACCGTCTCCACACATTTGCTAAAGTCACCCCAGTAAGTGGACGCATCTGCATATTTATTTATTTCACCTGAAATGTTCAGGAGTCTCAAGCATTACTGATGACCCTGAGGGTTCAAAAGCCACCTATCGAGCCCTCCTTCATTTCCTTTCCACTGCCTGGGGAGAGGTAGGAGCCTTGGAGGCAGCGGAGGCAGCACACAACCCAGTGATCCCCCTCGAATCAGCTCTGTGGCAGGGGAAGATCAGAGGTTCAGCCATCTCAGGGCAAAGCTGCAGCTGGTCCAAAGCGACCGATGCTGAAAACAGAAGGAGACACGTGCAGGCACCTTGATTGTGACGAGTCTGGTAACCTCCCCACTCTGCTTCCCCCGACGTGCGAGTCCCAGCTTGGAGGTCACTGTGCTCGCCCACCACGTGGCTACAGTTTTGTCACCCCCACCGTGGCCGCCCCAGCCAGACAGGCTGCCCACCACGGCTGCCACGCTGCCGCCCCAAGCCTCCTCCATGTTTAGCTCTGCACCCTGGCACAGGCAGCACACTTGTAGAGGACCCAGGGGACCAGTTGCCTTGGGTGTCCCTCCTCTTCCTCCCTCTTGCTTTCTCTCGGAGCAAAGCCATGTTCGTAAGAGTGCTTTAAATTCTCCCCCACCTCCATATGTTTCCAAAACCCGCCGTGAGTCATCCCTCTCGTCAGGTCCCTTTTGATCTGCCAGGTTTCTGCAGCAACTCCCCCTGCATTTTGCGGATCAGCATTCCCCGGGATGGGGATCCTACAGCCAGGATAACACCACACCACAGCAGAAGACAGCTCTGCCCTTCTGAGTATTTCCTCCAGGGCCTACCTCTCCCTGCTTTCAAGCTCTCTCATCTCCTAAAACCCCCGAGGCTTTTTTCAGTTGTAGCTCTATACTCTCCCCACTTTTAATGTAAGTGTGAGTCAAATTCTGTTCTTTGCACTCCCATCTCTAGACCCAGAGTCACGGAAGAGATCAACAAAGTTACGCTGGATTTACACTGGGATAATGAGGGAAAAAATTGGCCCTTTGTCTCTGTATTTTAACTTCTTTCCATCATATTATTTATTTGTGGCAGTGTTATTGGTAGATTTACTTTGATGTGCCTGTTTGAAATTCATTAATCTACAGCACGCTCTAGGAAAGCTCTTTATATTTGTTCTCTACTTAGAATATAAAATTACTTTGCTTTACAAAGTATGCTATAATATTCTAAATTTATGACATTATAATTATCTGAGGAATCTCCAGCTATTCATGCATATTCCCCCTTTGTTTCAGGCTCTTCAAAGTTAGTACAGCTAATTCTACATTTTCTTCTCTTGGCATCAATTGCACATTATACTAAATGCTATTAAATTACAGATCCTCACTGTTTTTCCTGGAAACTTGCTGGTTGGCAGAGTAAGATTAGATCTGGATATCATATGCAAGGTTTTTTTAACAGCTTAGGTTTAAGATGCAGATAGTATAGGAACCTTCATGTGATGGCGTCCTTAAAAGCATTAAAAAAATTACATTAAGCTAAATGATGTCACTTCTAATCAGAATTTTTATCCCTTTCTTTCCTGATTAGTGCAGCCTGTGCAGATTTACTAAATATCTCTGCTAGCTCCAACGTCTTCACCTCATGGCATCTTGAGTCAGCATTTCTGGCTGCAAGCACTACCGTCAAGTGAAATTCATAATGTAAATTAGCATTCAGCACTGGGACCGAGGAGGTCATTAGCAAATGTTTCCAAATGACCTGTGGCAATCCCACCTCCCCACCAGGCCTGCTGTAGGAAAAATGTTAGTTATTCCCGGAGGGAAGGGGGAAGAGCTTCCTGGTGTTCAGCTGGACAGCTGGGCAGAAGCAACGGCAGCAGCCACGCTGTGCTGTGCTGTGCAGGGTGGTGCCCACGCCGTCACGTCCCGCTGAGGGCTATGCGTGCATCTCTCCATGCCCAGTGCTCCCTGCGACAGCAAACAAGGCAGTCCCGGCGGCAGGGAGCTGCTCCCGATGGAGGCCATCTCTCACCCCTGCATCCTTCAGAGGAGCAGGGGCTGACGCCTCCCACCCATTCCCCATCAGGAAAAAGCCGGACGACCTCGTGTGTCTGCTGTTCTGTTCCTAATTCAGTAACACAATATGCTTAATATAACTTATATTGTAGTAATTCAGCTATACAAGTGTGACCTAGCACATTTGTTAATTATTGGACTTCTGAGAATTTTCTCACTAATTTCACACATTCATGCCTGAATTTGCCCACATCAAAGCTCTTATTTGTAACCTAACTGATAAAAGCAATAAAAACCTGTCTACAAATTTGCAGCCTACAAATTTATTCTCTCAAAGTTTCCTATGTAAAGTTCATGCAGTTGCTTTCATGGTTTTGTTTCCTTTGGAAGGAAATATAATTTTTTATATAAATCTATATACAAATATAATTATATTTTTTTTTTTTAAATACCTTTTTAAATATTTAATGTCAGCAGTGAGCTCATTAGCTATTATTTGCTTTGCTGGGAAATGCCAGGTGAAGAGCAGATTGTTATTTTTCGCCAAGCCAGGACAGAAAGCGAAGGTTCATCTAGCCCAGGACTCCATCAGATGGGCCAAAGAAGGATGTTGACAGACTAGTATGACCTAAGAGCAAACACATAGAGATATTTGGGCAGAAAATATCTCCTTATCCTGCAATGAGAGTTTGCAGCTCAGGGATTTCCTGAGTCAGAGAGGGTGTTAACGCGAAGGTTTATGACCACGTTTTGCAGCATCTCCTTTCCCCCGCCTCTTGCCCAGGCGGTTGTGGCCTCCAGGCACCTCCATGCTGCTGGTAGCTGCCTGGAGGAGCAGGTGCCAGGTAAGATCAGACCCTACCTGGGGGAGCAGGCAAGAGGGAAGATAAATGGGATTTCTCCAGGGACAAACTAAGGCAGATCAGGGCTCCCTGCGACGCGTCTGCACACCGCTGAGCTGCTGACAGCTCGGCCCCGTGCAGTGGTGTCCAGTGCTGGGGGAGATCCTCCCGGGGTGATCTAAAATAAAAACACTCTCTGTCTGCCAGCGGCTGTTTCTCCACAGTGCCCCCACCGAAGCGCCAGCCTAGGAGCAGTGAGTTCCCAAAGGCAGCAGCAGCAGCGGTGGTGAGGAGAGACGGCTGCCGGCTCACCTCCTGTGCCGAGCATCTGCACACCCCACTGCTGCCATCGTCGTGGGAGCCGCTCTCGCCAGAGCTTCTCGTTCGCAAGGGTGGGGATGAATGTAGATTTAATTTCAGAGGCTTCACCCATGGCCCTCGTTTGAAGCCTCATGCCAGCCGCGGGGGTGGAAGCTGTGCAGGAGACAGGCAGTAATTAAGGCTGGATTTTGAAGCAGAGGGATTCCTCCTCCTCCTCTCACCCTCCCCTCCAGCCTAAGCCCTGGGACCATGTTCCCAGAGCAGAGATAAAAGGGCAGGTTCCCTTCCCTGAGTTTATTAAACAAAGCACAAAGGTGGTAGGACAGGACTGGTGGCATTGCTGAGCTGCCAGGTCCCACGGGCTGGCTTCAGGACTCCTGCACACGCTGTCCATCTGTGCTCCTCCATGAGCAGGACCGCGTCTCCCACATGTATGTAGCATGGACCTAGAGCCTCTCTCCCACGCAAGAGACATCAGAAGAACTTGCCACCCAGCTACCCACGGGGCAGGTGAGAGGCTGCATACCCTCTTGCATTGCCTGCTACCTTACAGTCAGGACACGGGACCCAAAAGAGTCCTAATTAAACGCATAAATTGTATGGAATGATGCAAAATGCGTCTGTGGCTTTGAAGGACTATGACAATTTCAGGCAGATGGCTAGATAGGAATTAGCACTTCTTGCAGCACCCAGCCAGAACAGATGCAATACATAATGAGGGTCAGACAGCAATGCACAGCGTAATTCCCTTTGCTCTCCCAGCAAACACAGAAACGCTAAGTCACTGTGTCACTACAGATTTTGTTGCTGGAAACACGATGAGTGTCAATTGTCAAGGTAAATTAGTAATGCTGCATAAGCAGAAGCTGGAGGTAGAAAGGGAGCCGTGAAAGAGGCAGCTCTAGTGACACAACGTTTCTTAAAGCAGGTTCTCTAAACTTTTTCTTCTCCCATATGCATATTGCTGTTTGTGAGGGGTCCACAGAGTCAGTAACTCCCTCTGAAACAGTTGTTTGTTTTGAATTGCTGATAGGAAATATATTAAGTTAATTAAAAATTGTTACAAGGGCAGTGATTCATGAGGCATCCGGCTACAGAAGAATAATGCACCTACCTGGCTACCCGTCTTGTTGGTCCATTTCTTTGTGAATTACAGTATTTTAAATCATGAAATAGTAAAACATCAGAGCAAAGCAATGGAAAGTTACTCTGTGCTTAACTGTCCAATAATTATATTCAGGAAGAAAAAAAGTGTAGGCATAATTTGTCAGCAGGTATAAAAATAGATCTTCTTGAGGCATTATCTGAACTTGGGAAAAATGTTTAATTGGCTGCCTGGGGCCCTCCAGTATTTTTGTTTTTCTGAACGAATTATAGTATATTCATTATACAGTAGGTGGCTACAAGTATGGAAGCGTTTCTGAGCATTCATTCAGTGGTTCATTCACAATTTGAAAAACAAGGCCAACCAGGTGTAATGAGGAATCCCTGTTTAGGTGGTTGCGTTTCTTCTTTGTTCTGCTTTTTCGCTGGCACTATTGGAAACCCAAATTTGCATGAGTTAAAATCTTGCTCGGGAAAGCTAACTCGCACTTTGGGGTTCTGCTGCCATGCCAAATAATTCAAGCTGCTTAAATGGATTTGCAAGGTGGATGCTCAAATGCAGATTAAAATGTGAATCCACTTCCCAGAAAATCACCTAATTTATAAACGAGGAATCTTCAGACCTTGAGGTAGCCAAAATGACTTGGCTTTTAAAGGAGATTACTTACAAAAGGCTCTGGCTACCAATCTGCTGGAGACTGGCTGCGTGACTCTTAAAACCCCAGAACAAAAGATCAAAGACTGCCTCAGTCAAGCAAAATATTCCACTGCTGGGTAAATAACTTCTGCTCTGCAAATAGCATTTTCCTAAATGCCATATCACGATTCAGGTCTTCTGACAGGTGCAAACACAGGCTGGAAAAGTGTGAGAAAACGTGTCCCATGACCTTGTGAGAATGAATTGGTAACGTAAGTGCACTCAGCACCTTTGGAAACTGGGGTACAGGGGGCATAATGCTCATGAGAGTACAAGCATAACCTTAATACAAGGCAGTGCTAGTTAATGGCAGCACTTTTAAGGCAGGAGCCTTCAAGATGGAGCTTTCAGCTGTCCAACCACCATCCAAACCTAAAGGGGCAGCTCAGCAGACCTGCCCCCTAGCTGTGCCCCTAAAAACTGCATCTCCATCTTCTCAGCAAGTCCCACACCGCTACATAGGAGGTCGTGTCCCCAGGTGGAGGGGACAGAAAGGAGGGGCAAGGCAAGGAAATGCTTACCCAAGAGAACTCTCCGGTGGGCATGGCCGCTGGTGGGGACAACCTTGCCCCCTGAGAGAGGCAATGAGTACCCAAAGGTCTCGCTATCTGCAAAGGCTGTCACAGGGGCTTTGTACTTTCCTGCATCACCCCACGAGCATACAGACCTCAGGGGCCAGATTCCCACCACGCTGTCTGCGGTGTGGTCAATTTTTGCTGTGTAAAATGAGTGCTGGGGGCAGCTTAAAATTCCAGTGAGGTTGTAAATAGCCCAGCAAAGCATGAGGGAGACTACAACATCTAGCCACTCATCTTCCATCTCGATCATGTGCCAGATATAATTATGAGGACAGGTAATAAATAGACAGGAGTAATAAGAGAGGAAGGCAAATCTCTTGAAACCTGAACATGAAACCACAGCACCTTTATCCTTCAGACGCCTCGGCAGTCCAGTAAAAAAGAGCCACATCCAAGAGGCTTTGAATCTGCCTCTTGTGACACGTGCTATCAGCTTAGCATGGAGCAGCAGCACTCGACATGGAAAATAATTATTTTCCCAGGGATCACCACCAAATCGTTGTGGAAGAGAACTGGAGAATTTCGACCAAAGAACATTAACTGGAGAGCTAAATCATAAACCCTGAGGTGTTGACACAGTCTTCTTGCAACCCCCGAAAAGCATATTTTGCATTCCAGCTGACTCAAGGCATGTCCTGGGTAGTGGATAAGAGCACTCAGCATGCCGTGGAGAAGCCTGACTTTGAAACAGCAAGCTCCAATACTCACTGGAGAACTAACACACGTCTCCAGAAGAACAAGCACAATGGGGCCTTTCTGCACTGCCCTGCTTTTTGCCTCCTGTCTGCTAGTGCTCACAGCAGTGGTGGAGGAAAAAAAAAAGAGGAAGAAGAAATTAGCGAAATAAATGGCAGTCAGCCCTGCAGCATCAAGATTCTGTATAATCTTCACATCTTACCACAAAAGTATGAGATGTGGCTCAAAGAAAAGCCATTTGGCCCACTGCACCTACTGGCTTTTGGCTTGGTCTGTATCCCTAAAGATAAAAGAGAGCAAGAATACTTCAAAGCAGCATGGCTTATAGTCGGGTGTACAGGAATGGGTTAAAGCATAGTGTAAGATAGTGCAGTGGTTGCACATTTTATAATGATTTTTCATGTTTTTCTGCTGTCATTCGCAATACCTTCCCTAGGGAAATCATTTCATCACCTCTGTGATGGTGGGATGAATGAAGACTGACCCCTGCCTAGGAAGCCAGATTTATTCATGTTAGGTGACTGCATCCATAAAGTAAAAGCCATCTTTTGCCGGGATTCCTGCATGTCACACTTTCATCCCCTCTTATTACTTACATATTTTTCTCTGTCACTATCCTAGTAAATTAATTTGCATTTTACCTTTTATTTTATTGGAGGTTTTTATATAAATCTAACTCTCTAATTTTCAGGCTGCATCTTCTAGATCTCTGTGGATGCCAAAATTTTATCTTTATAATAAGTAACCTTTGGCCATTGCAGGCCAAAAATCTCTTTTCAGTTACTCCTATGCAAATCCAAAATAATCCACCAATAAGCAAAATGTAGTCCCTAGACTGGGCATGTCTGAAAATGCTTTGGTGTGAAATAGTTTTCTTAGATGCAGTGTAAAAGTAACTACCTTGTCCAGACGGTGAAATTCATTTCTCCTACACCTAGCCAGCAAAAAGTTTTGCCTAAGAAGCCCTTTGTAAACCCCCCTATGTAGGGAGGAAGGTGTGTGGCACCACAGGGCAATTATCTCCTCTCTCCTATAATGGAGGTACCCATTTCTCCTCGTTGGCTGTCAAGGGAGTCTATACCAGTCAGCTTAAGCAAGATATATACTTTTATATGTGCAATACACTCCACCAGAAAGAAACCCTGTGGAGAGTTAGTACAGAGTAGTGAGAGCACTGTAAATTTGTGCCTAAGCCTTATCTTACCTGGGCAGACAAAAGCTTTTATTATAACCTCTGTTCCACCAGTAAGTCTTGCCTATAAATATTAGTCACACAGCACGGAAGAATCAATTTTTGTGATGATGACAAACTAAAGTGCAAAATTGAGCATTTATATGCAGGTTGCCTTTGGGCCATGTGATGATTCAGAAATTAGTCCTGACCCTCCTGGATCTAACTTTAAATATTTCACTTCAAATGTTTCTACTGTTTCAAGTACCCCTTAACATAGCTGGAATTTGATCTGCCTACCACTAGGAAATTATTTAACATAGCCTCTGAGTACAGAAAAATAGATGTTTTCAAGAACAGATTCTTATAGTTCCTGTATTCGGGGGAGAAAGATTGGTTTTATTTAGTTTCATGTCGTAGGGCCAGATTTCTTCACTTCTATTCAGACTGAGTAGTCCTTTATTTTCCAAGCAGCTCAGTTAAAATCAAACAAAGGTTGTTTGTCTTTACTCTGGCTTAAACAGAAGTACACTGCATAATCTGAATTACTTTGGTTTCCCATACAGCTGTTGCTTCTAATGGCATAATCTGATTCTTCCCATTGTACTAAACCACTTCACTTAGGCCCGTTTATGTTATACTGGAGTTCAAGATATATCATCTGAAGTGTTATGCTCTTTGCTGGAAACAAGATCTGTCACCCTGACTTAGTTTTAGGATGTTCTGAGTGGATCTTTGGCAGGTACAAAGCCTCTTTGAAAACAGTAGCAGCTTCTCCGAGTGTCACAGTTTGGCAAGAAATAGACACATATAGGATATTTGTCTTTTCTTTAGTGGGATGTGATCTCACTTTCTCTTTCCTCCACAAAGCTGGGCAAGTGCAAAGGCATTTTTAATGCAACTTTGGGAAGAAAAGATTATCAAGGAATATTTTGTTTGAATTTTTTGCTAAAAGCTTTGTTTTCAAGGATACAGGCATTTAGGACATGCCTGAAAGATTCTTCCTGCTCGTTCTGGTTAGGTATGATAATTTTCAACCTTTGGTTCATGAGTTCATTCCCTAATCGGGGCTACAGCACACGTCAAGCTGTTCACTTTGAATGAAAAGCTTTTCCAGACTGAAAACTCAATTTACCCCTGCTAGTGACATTAAGACAAGCAGTCCCTCAAGGGGTCCCAGTCCTTATCTGATACACTGTGTTCTTTGCAGGCTCTGGCAGAAATTAAGTGGCGTTTCACGTACACACATTTGGGACATGTGTACCCTATTGAACAGGACCTTTCATTTGCACATCAAATGAAGCTTTCCAGTAGCTCAGCTGAGCCCCATTCACTTGCTGAATATCACCCCTGTTACAAGAGCCTATGATAATGGCATGCCTATATATCATAAAGACAAAAGATTACTGCATCGTAGGAGGTGGCTATCAACCCATTGCCTATCATCCTGTGTAATGAGTTCCCTATAACAAAGTGATACTTTTCCTATCTTTTTTGACAAATGAGTTATCCCCTAGGAAGGCTTCATTAGATGCCCTTCATAGCCTCCATCACAATGCTGAGATCAATTATTTATGTTAGTAACACCTAGGAATTTGAGGTAGGGTGCCGTGCAAACACAGAACATGCGTGCATGCACACTGTGCACATGCTGCTGTATACTGGTGTATGCCTCCTACTATTTTCTTTCTCTCCAGCTATTTAACCTGATCCAGTCCTTCTTTTACCATCACGCTATGAAGATGCATGCCGCTGAGTCTGAACAAGGCTTTGTGAAGACTTTTTCTGGAATCAAATGTAGGCAAGTCCATGTGAGGGCAAGATTCCTACTCACAGGAAGCAATTAAGAACATTAATACAAGTATCTGAAACTGATCATTCAAATTAAGTTGTTAAACCAAATTAAATATATATGTAGGAGCTGCCCTTTAAACTGGAAATGGCCTTCTTTCCACTTAAAGAATTAGCTGTGAAGGCTATTTACCACCAATACACCAAGGGAACTAAGAGTCCAGAGACCATTACACTTAGAAAGGTTTTAAATGACTAAACAGGGGATTTTCACTCAGAAAAAAAGTCCAGTGGGGAGCTGGACTAATGAAACCTATGCAGTGTTGCTCCAACTCACTTCCTAAGCATATTACCAGAAACATCTAGAAAATGTAATAGAAAACAACAACATTTTCCCGGGGATTTTTGAATAATCTCCCTGCACTGAATTGAGATCGATGTCAGTCTCATGGCATGATGCAAAATGGTTCAAATTACCTTTAAAAGGGGTATTTCCATTCCCTAAAATAGCCTCGCAATTTCAGAATAATTTTTGTAGAACCCTATTAGACAGCCTGGGAGAGTGTTAACTTCATCCCTATGGAAAGTTATATACGTCTCCATAAGGAGGCAAGGTCAAATGCTGTGTGGAAACTGAGCTTGGCTCTACATTAATATAGTGAGTATTCCTGACAGTGGTGGGGGTCAATGTCCTTTTTGATAGAAGAACTGATTGCTCTAGGACTAGATAATTTGCATTCACTTGGCCATGGGAAATCTTAGGCTCACTCTTTAGGTGATTTGTCACCTGGAGCTCAGTATGTGCACTATAGATCATGACAGCTCTTGATGGAAGAATTTCTGAGTAATAGTAGGAACACAATAGGTTTCCTAAGCAATCAGGAGAAGACAGAAGTAGTAAAGGATTGAACTGCAGTAGAAGCAACAGAGAAAATGAAATTCTTATTCAAGATGGGCAAGGACTTCGTTAGATCAATGTTATTATATTTTATGTATATAATATCTATATCAGGTTATTATATATGCTAGATCAAGCTTTTTGACAACTGCGATGGGAATCAGTAACAATCACATCTCAGAGAATTTCAGTGTTTCTCTTCTGGTTTTACTTACAGTCAGATGCTGTGATACGTTTCTCAGAATAACAGAATGCAGTATTTTCTTGCTAGAGGAGAAGATCATGCATCCACAGCACCATCCTGAAGTTGGGAAAGTACATACAGGATCTACTTCTTCCATGAAATATCCCAGTATAGTTAACACACAGACTCTTCATGGTATGGGAGATGACAAGTACTCCCCAAAATCAAACGATCACGCAATCTTTTCCATAACCTGTCAAAGCTTCTGAGAAGAGATGTCAGTGTCATGACCCCCAGCTATGGAAAAGGAAGCTGAGATACAGAGCTGTGAAAAGATTTGATCAGGAACATCCAGGAGCTGATTAGAAAAGCACGAAATCCTGATTTCCAGACAATCTTTTCTCCAACTCTTGGGCTTGTATCCCAAGCACCTGGCAATACAGCAGATAGGGAAAGGGAAGGGAAAGGAAGGCAAGGCAGCAAGGCAAGGCAAGGCAAGGCAAGGAAGTCTACAGTAGGTTTTTTAAGATCTCGCTTGAGCCGTTGTTCTTGTCCTCCTCTGAGCTCACATCTAATTCAGTGAGAGCATCCAAGAGATGCCCAAAGTGCTATTATTAGCTAAATGGGATAGCCTCTGGTGACGGAAATCAGTTGCTCTTCCTCTGTGCAAGAACTAAAGGCCATATTCAGACTGCCTATAACAAACTTCAGATTTCCCTCATCTCATTTTACCCACCCAGAGTCTGGGAGTCCAGTTAATTAGAGCTTGAGTCAGTTGCCTGAACATAAGCATTTGGTGCCATCTGAGATTCCCTAGGGTATCTCAGATGTCTGCACAGGCCTGGCATGTATGACATAAGATCTATGGGAAACCCGTGCAGTTCTGGAGTGGCAGCTGGAAGCCAGGTAAGATTCTTTTGGGCATCTCAAATGATGCTAGACACCTGTGTTAAGGCAACTGAATGGAGCTTTTTAGGCTGGAACTAGGCAGAGTTATGTGCAGATATTGATTCAGCACATTTTAGATGAGAATTTCCCATTGCAGGTGGCCTATTTCTCATCACTGACTACAGAGGACACCTATGCAACCACATGCAAAAGTTCAGTTTTATAGGTGCCTAAAGCTGGGAGGGATGAGGCTGGGCCATAGCCCCCAGTTCTCTGTTGCTTGACCCCTTCTGCACTTCTCAGCTCCTCTGCCAATTGCATGGAAAATCCTGCCATCGGGATTTGGAATAACTTTATATTCACTTTGCAGAAGCATAAATAATTATGCAAGGCAGGGGGGAAATCAGGCCTGTTTTCTCCCCACCTCAGAGAGATATAAGAAAGACACCATGAAGAGTAAAATAGTTGAGTCGGATTAAATTTACCATGTCTGCAAAATTTTCTATTAAAAGGTTACCTTTGATATAATGCTTCAGCCTGCAGACTTTTGCTTCCCAGCCATTAAATTCTGTTGTAATAAACTTTTACAATATGCATCATTATAGGAAACTTAAATAGGCTTAGCTCTTGAGTGAAACTCACAGAGACAGTAGAATAGAGAGAAGAAATTCAAGGTGTCTGGCTTCTTGAATAAGAAAAGGCTCTTCTTTATTAAATAATGCATATGAGGAGAGGGATTTGGAATTCTAAATTTTCACGGTCAAGGTGGAAGGAGGTCTGTCTGGAGAGCCACGAATTCCTGATCTCAGCTCCTGCCTCTGCCTCTGCTTTTGCCATATGGCCTTGTGCAAATCAGAGGACTACCCAACCAGTGAGCCCCTTCGTTCCAGCTGCGATTGAGCCCCTGGGGCAAATGGGTTGTTAATACTCACCCCTCTCAAAGAAGAGTCATGGCAATTGCTCTTTTTATTCTTCACAGTATTGTTCTCATATCTGTGAGGAAAGGCTTAGAAAACATAAATGGCTCAGCTTTCTAGCAAAACGGTTGCTGGTGGTTTAAAAGTAAAATTCAGGGTTGCTTTTCTGCTTGTAATGAGCATTGCAATGCAGAATGGGCAGCTGCAGAGAGCCCATATGGGAGACAGGGAGGATCAGAATCCTTGTTATTACGATGGTTTATGGAGATACTTGGCCTCAGGTATAGTGTCCTTCCTATTCTGCTGGTAATTCATTTGTTTAAAGTGTAATATAATTGTCCACAGAGATCATGTTACACTCCTTTCTAAAGCTCTAAGCATTTTGGTTATTTAACAGACCTTCTGTCACACATGGGTGAAATGAAAATTCCTTTCCTACAGAAGACTTACAGTACCTTGTACATTTGTTTATAAAGAAGAGGGGATTTATATCCTATTTTGTTCTTTGTGTACTCTTGGAACATCAGGTATCTGCCTTAGGATGGCCAGGGAGCATACATCATCTAATGTTGCATTTCATGACCCGGTATAAACACAGAGAAAGATAGCTGATCCTCACCATGTATAATGTGGAGTTAGACAGGGGCTGAAATTTGTCCATGCTCTTAAAATAACACATCCTTCATCCTGTCTATACAAGGAATGGAGCGGAGGCACTGCACCACCTCCAAAGTCTTCTGAGAGGCAGAAGGAGGGGAACGTTAAGACAGAAAAAATGCCCTGATATACTCCTTTTCCAATTATTATTCTGCTTCCGCCCCTGCCAGCCTACAGAGGGTTGCCTTAAAAAGCAATGCCCTACACTCATCAAGTATTAGATTCCTCAGGATTTTCTCTCTTCCTGTTGCTCAACAGGAGATTTCAGCTGTTCAGGAGTCTGTGGGTTTGCATCTGCCTTGGCTGTTTGGGCCCCTGTGCATCTCTGGGAGACCTGATTCCTTCTCTTGATTAAGTGAGCACGGAGAGATCCCTGGAGTGGGGAGAGGTGAACAGAATAGCCTGAAACATTGGCTCGTGATTTGCATTGCAGTGTCATTTGCAATCAACAAGAGACTCCAGTGCCCTCCATTTAAGACGCTGGCTTTCTTCCCACTAGACTCAATAATACACTTAATTCTTACAACACCCTGACACCTTATTTTATTTCTGGCAGTGCTTATTCTAAAGGTCAAAGGCCTCACTGACTTTCTCAATTGGTGACAGTATTTTATTTAATTATTTTTAACTGCAGAAGGCACACTTCTCATCTGTCCTGAGGCATTTTTGCAGACACAGAGGAACTACAGTCCACGGGGCAGCCTCTGTTAACGAGTGCCAACAGGGATTCCCCAAACTAGTCCTTCAGAAAAAGCAATAGTAAATGAACAGACCTGCTGGTCGAGAAACTCAAACTCTGACTCAGACACAGGAGTGACTATCAGAGCAAAGGGTCCCACAAGTTCCCACCCAGGAGGCAAAAATATATAAATTTTTAGTGTGAGTGATATTTATTGGGTTTGGCCCTGATTAAGGGAAACAAAAACAAGAAGAAATGTTCATTAAGGACTTCACTCTGGCTTTGCAACTTCACTTTAAATTCAAAACACTGCCTGTCAACAGACAGGGAAGGAGAGTCATTGAAAGGTGGACTATGCTCTGTCCTTAGATGCATGTGAAGTGCTGCCACTGAAGTCAACAGAGGCCAGAATCTGGCCTTATAAATCTTGGCAGGTCCTAAACTGACATATAATTTATTGTGAAAGGAAAACTCAGTTTTCCCCTTAGCTTTGGAAAAAGAATAAGGGCTGGTGGCCATTGCAGATCCTCTTGCCCCTAATGGTGAGATCCAGCAGACTTTGTTCCATGCTCATCATTACCTATACTTATTGCAGACCTCAATTTTGACGTCTTCTGACGTTGATTCACCTGAGAAGGGTAATAACCATTCAAAGAGTATGTACATTGTAATAAAAGGTAAGCCAGTGAAAACCCTAATTTACTCAGATAGGCAGGCAAATAAAAAAGCTTTGGCTTAGTATAATGTGTCACTTCTTGCAGCATTCCCTCCGTTGTAGCTAACAGAACGTTACCAAGAGCCATGCTCTAAAAACCGAGGCTGAGGATGAAATACCCTCAATGCAATGTAAAATATAGGCCCCCCTGTATGGGTAGGTAAGGATCCCCCCAAGTCACTTTATGCCCCCATGTCCTCATTGCTTGGCAACTTTTCCCAGGACTCCTGCTTCAAAATGGAGTATGTTGGAGATTTATCCATTTGGAGGTGCTGTCCCAGGCAAAGGAAGGGGAAGCTCTTTTTTTAAACACTTGGGGGAAAACAGTTCCTCGTCCTCAGCCAGGTTTGCAAACCAGTTCACTCTTTGCCTTTGGCAAGGGAAGAGTGTTTGCAAGCCTCTGTTTAGCGCATTTGCCTTCCTCGCTGTTGGGAGGTGCAGACTTTGTTCTGACTGTGGGCTGGGCAGTACAGTACAGGCTTGAAGAATGCCTTTCTTCTTGGCCGAATTCGTTGTTTGGAAGCTGGCGGCTGCTGCTGCTATACTTGCTGAGTTTATTGCTGCCCGAAGCAAACGAATGAGTAGAAGGAACAGTAGGAGGAACAGAAAGTGCCACTAATCTACTCTTTGCTGAGTTTGTGGGAAAAAAAAGACAAGCATAATTCCTGTAGGCATTCGGTACGGTGATGAGCGCAGCAAAAGCAGTCGGACATTACATACTAGCATATTAGTAGGATGAAGAAGGCAAAGGAGGGTTCGTGTCTTCACAGCCCAGGAAGCCTCTCACCGGGCTGTTCTGTACTGGGGGTCTCACTCGGGGCTGCACTGACTCCACGTCGCTTTGCAGATCCTGTGGCAGCACCTGGTCCCACACTTACTCCATCATCAAGTCAGGATGTGGCCCTGCCTCTCTGCAAAGTTAGAGCTCCCTTCTGCAAAGCACAGAGGGTCAGGTCTAAAATACATATATTAAATAAAAGCAAGAAGTATGTAGGTATGGCCTTATCAGTAATCATCTTTGCTCCTAGACACGTTTGCTCAGAAAGTACAAGATATATTGTGATCTCAAATTATTTTCTTAGAAAAGACTATCTATCAGCATTCTGTACAAGAAGTAAAATGCAAAATGTAGACATCTATCTTTTACTGTAAAGATAGATCAAAAATTATTTTTCAAATGAAGCAAAGTTCATAAAAATAGGAACTCATTTTAAGATCAAAATAGTTTATGGAAGTGTTTTTTAATAAGCCATTGATAGCCTTCCTGCTGCACTGGCCATTTCTCAACATAGTTCTGATATAGTAGAGCCCATTGAAGGATATCAGAAAGGCAAAGTATGCAGGAAGAAACAAATTTTTTTATGAAACCAACTGATACAGTTGGGGGATACAGGCAGGCTTTTGAGTATCCCAGCTTTTCTTCAAGTCAATTCCAGAGAGAAGCAAAGTGGTTAGCCCAGCAGTGGAAACACTACATGGTAAAAAGTTGATTCATTTGAGAGTGAAAACCTTTGCTGATTAATGTGGAAGGAAGCCCACAAGTCCACTGTAAAGTCATCCAGGGATGGGAATGACAAAAGACAAGGCAGGGGAGCAGAGGGAATGCCAGGGGTAATTTTTTTGCTTCAAGGGAAGCAAATGATAGGTAGAACTCCCTAATCCAACAGGTTTCAGACTCCTATCTCTGTGTAACTTGTAATTACATGATTTATTAAGGAGTTTTTTTCTTGTTTAAGTTGACAGAAGGAGATAAGCCAGGTCATTGAAACTCCACAGCCACTTCATGCTCTGGGAGCATATCGGGAGTTGTGGCACAGGAGTCCAGGCAGAGAGGAAGGAGAGCTATTTGTTTATGTTGTTGCTGATTGAATCTGCTGCTGGGATCACCATTTAAAGTTGGAAGTGTATTTAAAGTGTAATTGACTCAACCAAAACATTCAGGAAATCCCCAGAGATACAGATGCAGAACAACAGTGGCAAACTTCCAGCCTGCCATAGCAAGCGTTCAAAATCCTCTGGAAGTAAATTACTTCAAGGCTTTAAAAGGATTAGAAAGGACAGCCAAGCCAGACAGATCTCGGGGCCTGTTCCTGAAGGCCCCAGACATGCGTAACTTCAGCTGATTTCCAATTGTGTCATCTTTCCAGGACCGGCATTAAGAGACTGCTGCCTTTTTGTGCAGGGGACGAACATGATTGCCTCCTACCCCAGCGCTGTGGTTTACATGAGGATGTATGAGTGGACATTTTGGTTCAGACAAAGGGTCTGCCTAGACCAGTTCCAGCCTCCAGCAGTGGCCATAAGCCCATGCCCAGTGAAAAATAAGAAATGGGCAAATGTTTACAGTATTTCCCCCACATACTCTCTCAGCCTCTGACTGTTTTCAGCCGAGCGGATTTTCTAAGCCTCATGAGCTTTGTCTGTTTAATAAACCTTTGTAGATCTCTTCCAAGTTCTTGCCCGGTCTCTCCTTCAACTTTTGCATTCATAACATCCTTTGGCAGGGAGTGCCACAGGTTCATTGCCTGTTACACAGAGAACTGCCGCCTTCTGGTACTTTTGAACCTGTCTCCCAAGTAGCTCCATCTGATGGACGTTCATCCTTGCCCAGGATGAAACAGTGAATGTTTAGCCCTTATTCACCCTCTCCATATCCAGGATTTTGTAGTTATGATAGCATATCCCACCTATGTTGACTTTTCCAGGCTGAAGAGTCCTAGTCTAACAGCTTCTCTCCTGTTCCTTGGTCCCACAGCCAGGCAGAGCCAGTTATTTTGCCCTGGCATCTGCCAGATAGGCACAGGTGGTACAGGTGAGCTTAAAGATGGAAAGAGGCCTCAACATTGGGCTACTGCAAGGAAGAAGTGATCAAACTCAGCCCCGTGCTCAGAAAAACCCTGCTAAATGGCACGCGCACCAGCTATGACCCAGCTTTTGGTCATCCTTGGTCACAGGACACAGAACCACGCATCTCCTGCCTCATGATGGAGGAGGCAAAGGCTGTATCGCTGCAGTATGACCCAATGTGGCCCTTCTCCATGTGGCTGAAGACCTTTCAGCGACTGGGCACAAGGCAGCAGCAACCTCTAACAGAGCTGGGAGCACTCTGAGATGCCGTTGAGATGCTGAATGGTGTGATGGTCCCTTGTCCCAAAGACTGCACAGTCTAAAGTGACAAATAATGATGGGTTGTAGCTTACAACTGAGTGAACAATGTTGGCTATATTTCACCTTACATGATTTATATGAGATATGTATGACATGAGTCATATAGATATATCTCATACATTTCACAGATACATTTTGCATTCCAGACCTATTCTAAATGCCTTTGCCTTAGCATAATCATCTGTTTGTCCCATCCTATGTTTTCTTTTCATAATCCTCATGAAAATTAAACAGAAAACTATTCTTATTGAACAAATTGGTGTTTCACATTTAGAAAGAAGGCATGTATTTTCTATAATACAAGTTTCCAGAATCATTCTGTCTGTCGTCTGTGAAATGACTGTACTTTCATTAGACAAGACAAATTATCTAGAGCCCCAGGAAAAATTAATTTCATGGGGATGCGAAAGATTGAAGACCTATTGGTAGAGTACAATATATGCTTGGCAGATGTCCCCTGCCTAAGGCATGAAATGGCCTGACTATTATCTTGTCTATGGTTCAAAAGTGATTGTACACATTGCACACAGAACAACACATGCTTACAGAGCAAACACCTAGTGATGATGGATAACACTATTGATATAATTTGCATCTAAAAACTGTAAGGGCTGGAAAAAGTGTTGTAAACTTTAAAAGGTAGTATGAATTCATTAACTGCAAAGAACACACAGTTGCATTCAAGGAGTAGAGCTGTGACAGTAATCGCTGAATTGAATATTTTTAAAAAGCCCTTTTGTTCTTATTGGCATCAAAGCTATTGTTAAACTGTGCTGTACTGTCAGCAATGTGAATATTAGGGGTTTAGAGCCATGCATGCAAAAGATCAAAAGCAGTGATGAAGGATTCTGTAATTATTAGTAATTGCTTCCCAAGTGACCATTTTTTTATAAAGATTCTTTATAACAAAGTGTTCACTAAAGACTATGGGTTGAATTTATATTTTCATAGCAAGAACATGAGCCCATGGAAATTATTTCACACATTATCATCATAGCTGGAAACTACCACTAACAAGAAATACAAATGCTACATAAAATCTGGATATCATAATTATGATTATTACTTGTAATTTTAATGCAGATGATTGTAATGTTACTTTTTCAATTAGAAGAATTTAAAGACTCACAAAAAAGAAGTCAGTTAAACTAGTTTCAGGTCAAGCAAAGTCTTCATTTCTCTAATTCTGTGTTCAGAATTGCCTCATTCAAGTAAATTATAAATGGTGCATCAGCTGTGAACACCACCTGACTTGTAAAAGGTACTTTCTAGGCTCGAGTCTCCATCCACTTAAAAGGATGTAAATCCTTACACAGACATATAACTACAAGCACAGACACCAAGAGAATTACAACAAAGCCAAGAAAAGGTACAAAAGCTGAGTCATGCCCTCTTCTCACATACCAGCAACCCATCCCATTGCCAAATGAGATCAAATGTGTAACTTTAGAGCCTTGCTTTGTATTTGATCTTAAGGTTTGCCTTGGAGCTGCTCTTGCTTATTCCAGGGCTGAATTTGTCCTGAATAAATAAAAATCAAAACCATGGCACTATTAAAAATAACTCATACATGACAATAATAGTCCACTATGTCTCATTGGAAAACATTCAAAATATTTATGAAGTTGTGGTGTTCTGCTGTCCAGATGTAGCATGAGGCGGCTTTCTCCTATCCTTTGCTGAGGATAGAGATCACCTGTGAGTACATGACCTACACAACACCTGCATCTCAGTCAAGACAAGCACCAGGAGGGAACACCTCCACCATGAGCTTATAATTCCTGTGTATTTCCTAGTGGGGCATTTTGGAGTGCACAGCTGCAGGTGTACAGCTCCAGGACTTCTTCCTTCCTACACCTCAAAGCCCAAACGCAAAGGGTCAACAGATCATAGAGTACGCAAGATGCTGACAGGGGAATGAAGGAGTTTGGGCTTTGCAGGGGAGACGCCACAGCTTTGCAGGAGTGGAACCTACCTCTCCTCTAGATCTGATTCTAGAAACAACACGTATTTAATTTTAAGTGCTTGAAATGGACTGTTAAAATCACTGCTAGGATTAATTACACTCTTATGCTCCTCAGGGAAAAGAACCTGCTGTGTCTGCCTGCAAAGTGCCTGTTTGAATGCTGTACAAACTAATAAAGAATAATAACAGTGGTGCCTGCATGAAAAGCCAGCCCTTATGAATCGACCTCGTTCTACTGAAACCAATGGGACAACTCAGAGCCTTCCATTACATGCAAAAAGCAATATTCGGTATGTTGTTTGTTTATGACCTCTGAAGAAAAACAGATAGAAAACCCCTTCAAGATATCCTTTCATGTGGCCCAGGTTTTTTTGTTTCAGTTAAGTAGCTTTGTTCAACATGCTAAAGCACCCTACTGAAGTCGTCATGTGACATTGCTATTTCTTATATTAAAATCTGTTATCCCTCACAATATAGCCTCCTTTACCATGCCAAATGGCTTAATTCCCTTGCAGTTTCCTTTCTGTCATGGTTAAGTCTCCCATCTCACTCGTAAGACACATTGATGCCATAACATATATATCTGCTGCAGGATAAATACTAATTTATCACACTGGGGAAGTGCGAGTTCTGCCCTGACATACACAAGACTGTAACAGGAGACTTTAAACAGTCAGCCCAACAGCTTCATTATTCTCCAACCACTCCCTCAATATCATCCCTCAAAAAAAAGCTAATTTTTCTTCACTTTCATCAGTGCGAATCACCACTGAACTCGATGCTTCCCCTCCAGTAAGGAAGAGTCGGGGCTGGTGTCTCCTATTCATGAGGTAAGTGGGGAAACAAATCATGTCACTGTTTTATTTATGTTTCATCTAATTATTCAAGGCACAGCTCGCATTTATCCTCCTTAGTGACTGTGTATTCTGCACTTCCCCACCGTAGCTTACCCATTCTTCAGTATGGATTTTGATATCTGTTCAATGTACTGTGACTTGTGCCACATTTTCCCTGCAAGTTGTATATTCTGTGCCAGGGGGTGAGGGCAGGGGGAAACCCCAAAGGAGAAGCACCAAGAAAGCCCACCAAGATGACATCTGAGATGACAAGAAACATGGAGGCCCATTCTCCTTTCAACACAAGGGAGGTTTACACACACAGTTCCCATTGCCATTAATGGTAGTTATGCATATAATTTCTCCCATACACTGAGAGGAAAATAAACTTGAGAGAGGAGAAATAGAGGGTATTCAAGGGGAAAATATTTAATATGTAAAGCTTGTGGCTGCCAGTTGCTAATGAATGTGGCAGGCATAATAACGGTAATAATAGGAAAAGACACCTACATATCTGAGTTAGGGTTATTGTAATATGGCATACGTACAGAGAATGAAACCATCAAGGAAACCACTAAATATCATTTTGAGGAGACAGCAAGAAAATATACTCAAGACTAGAGAGAAAATAAAAAGGAGAGCAAAAGCAGGACTTGGAACAAGCCAGCAAAGACAGCAGAGAAATCAGGAGTGTTTTCACCTAAGGAAACAGCAGCTATCTGCGAGAGTACCCAGGAGGACTGGGGAAGGGGCAGAAATAGAAGGGATGCCAGCAGCGTGAGGCAGAAGGCACAAAGGTATTTCCGTCCATCAGAAGACAAAAGCAAACACGTTCAGAAGAGACTGGAATAAATTAGTTTACAGGATGATAAATGACTCAGGCTGTTCAATACAGGAGTGTTTAGGTAATGAGATTATGGACCAGAAATAATCAGAGAGGCTAAAGCTTACAAATCAGTATTAAAGGGGGACTCTCAAGTGGTGGATCCTAACGATTCAGATACTCCGCTGGCTCAGACAGTATGAAACACAGCCAGAGGTGCTGGGATAGCACTGATGCTGCAGACAGACAGACATCATACGTGAAATCACATGTCACAGCGTACCACCTTCCACTTCTTCCTGGTGCCAAATTCACTGGCATTTACTGCTCATTGTGCCTCTATATAGGAATAGCAGTACAGATAAGCAATACAGATATAGCAATACCAATAAGATGCAACTGCAGCTGTGGTAGGAGTTACCACAACACAAATAGCATTGACTTACACAAATAATGCATTTTACAATGGCTTTAAGACTTGAGAAGTAATTGCCAGTGGGGAATCACCACCAAACTAGCGTGGCTTTCAGGCAAGTCCCTGACATTCATGCAGGAGCACCATGCAGCAGGAGCACCAAATACTGGAGCACAGACAAATGATCAAGCCTCCGTCACCTAGGACAACCATTTTAGGGCAGAATTAATAACCTCTGATCAATGAACTGCTCTCTCCTTTGACCGTAGAGAAAGACCAGCTGAGCAGCTTAAGGCAGCTATCTTGTCTGCAGGTGGATAAATCCCACCCTGAGTTACCTGGTCAGGATCACAAAGGAAATCTCTGGTCCGAGTCATGGTCTCAGGCATCTCTACAGCTGCCTTGTTCTGTCTCTGAACTGTTACAAGCCTCTTTTACATGAATGGGACTACATGAACTTTAAGTAGGAACTTGGCCCATTGTATGCAAAACAGACAGAACATAAATCGGGAATAATTATTCTAGCATAAAATGGAGACCCCACTTAAAATACGGATGAATCTTCGTTCTGTAGAAGAAATATTACTGAGTCTAAAGCCTCTAGCTGAGGATAAACAAAGTAAATCCAGGTTTTGGGAAGTATAAATTATGAGGAAACACTGATCAGATGTTGCTTCTATAAATAATAACAGCTCATTAATTCTCACTTTGCTAATCCACACATATTTAAAGAACTCACCAACCCCTTTACCCCTAAGGGGACTCATTCTACTTCTCAGCAGAGCTTTAATTTATGTTAGTCGCAAGATCTCATATTTCTAGGAATTCATTACTTTTAAAAAACCTATTACAGTAAGTTTATTGGCAGGCTAGAAGATATTATCATAAATAATTGAAACTCAACTACAGTTGTTCAAGGCATTAACAAACTACATTGGCAAGGCATCATACTTGAGTCTTTTTTTCAAGCACATCCTTTCATTCATGGCACAATTTCATGCCTATGGAGCGCGTCCTGAAAAAGGTCTACTTAATGCAGAATAGGGGCTTACATGCTACACGGTGTTCTGAGTGGTCTGCTGTGCAGACACAAGTTTCACATTTAATTGCCAAGCTTAATTAATGAACAAAGGATGCTGTCACTATCCATGCGAGCAAATGTACGGTCTCCCATCATTTAAATATACAGACATGGGGTCATCCAGTGAAGATCTTGAAACCAAAGTAAGAAAACTAGTAATGTGAGCCCTGATGTTAAGTAAGGCACAACCTGTAGTGCCAACGTTAACATCCATCGAGCAGAGCTCTCTTATGTGGGGATGATCTGAAGTGTAAAATGCAGCCGGATAATCAATCAGGGAAACGGGCCTTCCATATGGATGGCGGGCAACCACTTCCTTCCAGAGCTGTCCTATGGGATGTACTCAGTGCAGCGGAGCATAACAGATTATGCCGTGGTGTCATTGAACTGATTCTAAAAAAGATTGTGAGGTGTTTTCATGCCCTACAAAGCCAGCTTGAAGGAGGAGAACCACATCAATATGTGGCATGGGTGTACTCATAGATCATCCCCTAGTCTTACAAGAGACTGGCTGCTACCAAATAAGGTTGTTCAGAGGGGACAGGAGTCATCTCACCAAACTTTAGTCACCTAATAGTTAAGCATCTTATATGAGCTAATTGTCCAGGCTTTCTCCATACTGACCAGAGGCACCTCCAGCAGACTATTTATTCTCTCTTAATATAGGTGGGATCTAACACAGGTGGGACCAGGCTTCTACTGCAGGTGCCTATCTCCCTTCACTGAACATAGAGAACCTCAACAGCTGGCTGAAACCAGCTGAAGAACTGAGGGCTGCCAAAATTAAAAACAGGAGCAACAAACTCGTGCAAGTTTGTGACAAGGACTAACAAGGTGAGACAGACAACTGCAAACTCTATCTTGTAAAAGGAGGTAAAACAATTCAAGATTTAAAAAAAAAAAACAACCAAACAATGAAAGTTAAGTCTGAGTTGAGATTGCTGTCTATATAAATATATCAGATTTAAAAAAAAAAAACAACCAAACAATGAAAGTTAAGTCTGAGTTGAGATTGCTGTCTATATAAATATATCACAGCAACTTACAGCAGAGAGGGAAAATAGCTATTTAAGCTAAAGATCACCACTGGCCCAAGAGCAAATAAGTATGTACTAACAATACATAAATTCGTCCTGGAGATTAGAAGAAGACTTCTAACCATCAAAGGACTGAGGGTCTGGAACAGCCTTTCAGAGTAGTGAGATCTCCTATTTTTGGAATGTCATTGCTTGTAGAGAAGCTGCTCTGCTATGTTTATAGCATGCTTTAAGACATTATCATGAAGCATTTAAAACTGCTTGTGTAACTCTTGTTGAAGCACAGGATACATAAATATCAGATAACTATTCTGAACGAAGAAATTACCCGCTCCAATGTGAGACAGTGCATGTGTCAAAAGCAACTCCACATTTAATCCTAAGTGTTAGGATAAATTAGCATGGAGGTTTAAAACTGGGCTCTTTTTTTTTTGGCTGCCAAGTTTCAACCCCAGCTTCCCTGCATGTCAGGATCCAACTCTGCATTGTTAACACTGTCACCAAGATCACGAGTTTACCCCCGTGCCCCACTGGTTCCGTAGAAAAAGCAAGTGATCATGGGCACAATGGGCAGCCATGCAGTAGAAGCTAACTTCAGCAGCCCATTGCAAATTAGAGATGGAAGGAGAAGGCTAAAATAGAGCACGCTGAACTTCAGCTATAATTTTGGTATTGTGGTTTTGATATTTATGTTCATCTTAAAATTACATAGTGACTTGGCACTGTCAGACATCAGACTAGACTTTAAGCAAGCAAATATACAGCAGACCAAAGGGAGAGATGTGTAAAGAAATAACATTGCAACGTGCTTTAAGGGAGAGATTTGAAATCCACTGGGTCTCTGGAAGGGAGTCTCACATTTGCAGACACTGGGAGAGCAGTGCTCTTAACTGGTGGTGCTTAGTAACATACACTGCATCGATTCAGTTCACTCTGGGATACCAACGCAATTCTTTGTGGCGTGGTAAGATTTCTGGAGCCTCTGACACCTTCTGCTGTGTTATTTGGAAATCAAAAGCTTCCAGAGGATCAAAGTCCCTGGGAACACAGACACCTCTGCCATTCTCCCTTCTGTAAATAAAAAAATCTTCAATATTGCAATCCTCAGTAAACTTGTTCTTTGTGAGTTTTACAGCCACAAAGAGAAGATAGTTACATTTGGAGGACCATGTCTTAAGTTTAAAATGCAAGACAATGAATGCAAGGCAGATTAAGTAGTGAAGCTACTAACATGGCATGATAGATCAGTTTGGTGGACTCGATGATCTTAGAGGTCTTTTCCAACCTCAATGATTCTATGATTCTATGATTCTATGAATGCAAGGCAGATTAAGTAGTGAAGCTACTAACATGGCATGATAGATCAGTTTGGTGTAGTATGTAAGGAGGATGCTAACAGCATCATAAAGCAACCAAGCACAATAACAAAAACACTTCAGCTGACACAGCTCTGAAAAATGCCTTTTTTATGAGTGTACACTTTGCAGAGAAAAAGCCTCAAATTTTCACAACCTGGTTGCAGGCATTAAGTAACAATCAGCTCTCAGAAAAAAGTGCTGTGGTGTATTACAGCATTAGGTCTTGCTGAGGAAGACAGAGTGTATCATGATTACATGCAAAATTAAACCTGAAAAACTGCATTAGAAATAACCATGACTTTGAATTTCAAATCTATTTTCTTCCCTCCAGAAAGTATCGTTTAAATGTTAGGTACAGGAATCCCACTGACAAGCACTCCTGAGTACAAGCGTCATACCATCCTGGAAAGAAACAATAAAATTGCTTCACTTGTGCTCATTAAATATACAGTGCATAAACTCTGGCTTCGGAAATCTCATCGACAGAAGGCTTCTTTCTTTCTTCTTTTTTTTTCCCCACCCCTTGAGGATTACTGAAATCTCTGCATTATCCACTGAATAATGATAATGTTCTGCAGCCTCGAGCTGTGACTAAGGATTTGGTCGTAGATGGTACAAGGTAGGGAACCTAGAGGCTGCCATTGCAAAAATGCATTATAATAGAAGTTATTTCCCTTCTAAACAATTAAGCACCCAACCTTGTTTATCCCATGTACTTCTCACTTGCAGTGTGTACTCAGAAAAAACTGACTACGAGAGACAACCTGCTGTTTTTGTGATGATACTTTTATGCTCGTTGAAAAAAGCCCTCGCAGGTTCAGCAAGGCTCTGTTAAAACTTCTTGATCTGTAACTCCAGCCACTGCTTCTCAGACTGTTCTGGCTGCCTCACTTACATGGAAATGTTCATTTTCCACATTCATCATCACCTGCACTTATATCTACTGTTACTCTTAAATATTAGTCCTTTAGGACTCCACAGATATTCCCATTGAGTTCAGTGGCAGGGTCAGGCCTTAAGGCTACGAGTGCATAGACCTTTATTTGGTGATGCATACAGTTCCTGGCTTCCTCCTCCTCGTATCCGTGACTGCTCATTCCCACTCCCACAGCATCCTTTCAATTGTGCCAGCACAAACATTTGTGCAGCCGTGCTGGGAATCAGATAGGGGAATTGATCCAGCTAAAAATAATTTTTTTTTTTTCCAAGTCAATTTTCGGGCAGAGCAGTTCCTGATCTGGCAGGGTGGTGGAAAGCTGGTGGGCAGCAGGATCAGGAGGTGGGGCTGGGAGAGCAGGACGCCCTCCTGGTGCCCCAACATCTGGTTATGCTGGCTTAAACTGATTGGGACACAAGGTACGAGTTTTCAAGACTGTCACTGCTGTGAGAATACTAGCATGGTTCCCAGGCCTGATCTCCAGGGACTCTTTTGTGCCCTGCTCCAGCCAAACGCAGTTCTTAACCACACTCGCAGAACACAGACAAACGTCAAAACTGGCAGAAGTCCTCAGGCCTGATGCAGGCATCTCACAGGACAAAGCTACATCCAGCACCGAGTCTTATCAAGGGAGCAGAGGGGCTCAGCAGCAAGTTATGATGTGAGATGAGACTCTCCTGTAGGCTTCCTGGAGCATGGACCTTGCTACATAGTGCAATGCCCCATCATGATGTGGTGATACCTATGGTTTCTCTCCCTTGCCAGGAACACAGGCATCCTCACACAACCACTCCTTGCTCTTATGCTTGCCATTTATGGCACTGGTCCTTCAAGCAATAAATGGCTTGTATAAAAAAACAGAACATGAGGAGAAATACTAGATGCCTATAATAATTTTCTAAAGCATTACAAGTATACTAGGAAACACAGACATGGCCTGAGGTGCTTACCTCCTGAAGAAGACAGAAAATAATGAAGCATACGCTATAATCTGGAGCACAGGGGTACAAAAAAAAAGCGGGTAACATTGTTGATCAGTGCAAGGAAAGGGACAGAAATTATGTCAAAGAGAAGCTGCCTTTAACCACTTTGGGAAAGACTGAGGAGAAAGAGCAGAAGTAGAGCAGCCAGTGGATGAGGGACAGAGGAAGTAGAATGAAGGCGAAAAACGAGCAAGGCAACAGTGAGCGGCATTGTAGGTATTGGAAAATGTTCCAGCAATGGTGGGAGGCGAGGGTTTGGCAAGCAGATGTGGTGCCAACACTTCCAGACTCAATGTCTCCCACAAGGTTGGTGGAACTAGGATCAAGTACCAATTGGTCTCTTGCCCTGTCCTATGATCCCAATTGCAAATAGTGCAGAAATAGAAATCTGAAGAGACAGGTGACTATTAAAGGAAGTACCTCAGAGTCAGTCTTGGGCAGTAAAGAAAAAGGTGAGCTCCTCGGATATTGATGGGTCTGCAGCATGCCAGGGATACTACAGACACTTTGGTAACAGAGCACACTTCCTCCATTATGAGTCTTGGGGCTCATTCTTACCGCCAGTTGCTAAGTAATGTTCAAAGATGGCCAAAAATCTATCAACATGTTCTGATTTTTTTATCTTCAGTAGGAGGATGTTACAGTGCTGTGAGCTGGTCCACTGGCTCAAGAAGAGGAGAGGTAGGTGTCTGGGTAAAAAAGTTGTCTGTAATGTGGAAACGTGAAACAGACTTGATAGAAGTACTCCAAACCAAAGGAGCAAGACAAAAACATCAGCATAAGTGCTTCAACAGGAGAGGGATCATTCACAGAACAATGCTTTGCCTCACACAGAAAGGAGTATCTAAATGTCATTTCAGGAACCCTTTCACTACTTGTACACTTCCTCGGTTTCATCTAATTGTTGACTACTCCTCCTGGAATTATTACTCCTCACGACCAAAATTAAGCTTTTCACTCGAGGAGATGGATAATTAAGGCCCTGAGCAAGCCTGGAATATAAAATTACCCAGAGTGAACTTGTTTTCAAGAGCCAGCTGGCCAACACGGCCACTCTGCGATCAGTCATCAGGGTATCCAGGCTTCATTTACTTTCCAACAGTTCCCTTCATCTCCCTTCCTATTAGCCTGCTTCTCTGAAGACACAAGAAGTACAAAGCCATGCTTCTGCATGCATTCCTCATAGCCATCGATTTGCTATTTCAGCATATTTTAGCAGGGCTTGAAACTTGTTGGTGTTACAGCCTGGCCAGCCCACCCTCCACCTGTGGGAGATACACAAGGGGATGGTGCTGATGGTTTGGCTGTCAGGAGCTCAAACCCCATGTCCTGCAGGCAGGTCTTTCACTTGCACATGACCTTGCTGCAGCCAGCCACCATGCCAGCCGGCCATGCCGCAGCGCCCATCCACCCGTTCCTTTGTTAACCCAATGGTCTCCTCACCCCAACTCCTCGGTCAAAGAGGTGGGTTTCTCAGTAAACTTTTAGCAACAGGGTAACTACAAGAGTCATAGAGGAGCCAGATGAAGCCATGTGGGCCCAGGAAAATGTAAGAGCCAGCACAGAGCTCCCTCAAAAGCAACCCACAAGAGCAGCAAAAAAACCTGCCAACCTGCAAAAAAACTGCCGAAGGAGTGCACCCCTTCACCAAGCAGCTTGCACAAAATCCCTGGGCAGTGGGCAGCGTGTATGGCTGTCTGTGAATCTGGGCTGAAATGCTGTTATTACTGGGGTGAGTCAGGCAGCATTGGTTTGTTAATAAAAGCACCAGAAGAATGTGACCAAGAAGAAAGGAGCTTTAACTTTCAAATAAAATTTATAATTTCTTATATATTATAAAAAAAAAAACAAGTTTTGAAAGCAATTTTTGCTGTCTTTCCCTCTAGGAGCTGCCTTTTTTATTTCCCAGTGGGTAACTGAGTGGTATGATGAGGATTAAGGCCGAGCAGATCCAAGTCATATTAGAAACCACTGAGAAATAAGGCTGGTTCATCATTGTTTTAAGGTAAGTTCAAGGGGTTTTCCCAATGTTTTGATCAAAATGAACAGATTTTAGCCTACTGTTAAATTAATGAAAATGTTTGCTTCTTTAAATGACAAACTAAGCACACTTTTGGAAATGGTTAGTGGCTCAAAGTCATAGCGCTGATTTAAAGTACATTGCTGAGAAAAATGTATAATAATAAAAAAAAGAAAGGCAAACTGTTACCTTTTTGTTAACGTGTTTAAATTAAAAAAAAAAAAAAAAAAAAAAAAAAAAAACTACTGTTAAATTAATGAAAATGTTTGCTTCTTTAAATGACAAACTAAGCACACTTTTGGAAATGGTTAGTGGCTCAAAGTCATAGCGCTGATTTAAAGTACATTGCTGAGAAAAATGTATAATAATAAAAAAAAGAAAGGCAAACTGTTACCTTTGTGGACACGCAGTACCGATATTTTCAGTGATAAAACTTTCAATAACTCTTAATTTAATATTTTATTTCCATTGAGCTTAGTAACTCTGTAGATCCAAGTCATGTCCATGAAGAGTTAGGATACACACAAGTATGAGGAAAAAAACCCCACATGGATCAAATACCTTTCCCTGTAAAGGGAACCGGGGTTGTGCCTGTGCACCTCAGAAAACAGGCAGGTGCGTATCTGGATTTCAGTTAGATGAGGCGTGAACCTGGAGAAATCCCACAGGAATCAATGGCATTGTCCCAGCAGTAAACAGGTGTATAAGAGTATAATTCAGGCCGGCAGGTGTACACGGACTCCAGTCACTCCACCACTGTTTATGGCATCAAAAAGGATGTATTAAATACAGTAGCGTGATACGGAATACCTTTATTCTGTAGAAAACCCTGCCTTAGAGAGGAAGTTGAAAGCACTCTTGAATTTTAAGCAGCAATAACTGCAGTAGGAGGTTCTCTCTGGCAACAGTTGAAAAGGCTGAAGAAGACATTCACACGAAAATGCATCAAATCCCAGAAACTTGACAAGACTGGGTTATGAAGCTGAACAGGATTGTTTAAAGCAGCTGGCAACTCTATAATTTATTTCACCTGTCCTTTTCATACTGCCAGGGAGAGTCTGCCACGCGTGTGAGAACCAAGCCACATCACTGGATGCTGGATATCACGCCAACCTTTGTGAATAGCGACAAAAAAGTCTATTCCATTTAATTGCCAGGTGTCAAGCAAACTCATTACAGTGCATGGAAGGCGCTCTGTGCAACCGATCAACCTGAAGAGACTTATCTTTGTGGCTGCTGTCTATACAGTCATAATTAAATAAAAGCAGATGGAGGAAGCACTGAATAATTATGATTGCAAGAGGAATAAAATGCTGGGTAAGTAACTTCAGAAGTGTAATTTAAGCATCTTACATAAATAAAAAGTATCAGCATCTTCTGTGATATGTTTTCACACTGAGGAAGTTCAGAAAATTAAAATAATCAAGAAAACAATAAAGTGAAGTATTAAACTAAAAATATCAAATATATGTGACACACACATAATAGGCAACAGGTACAAAGTCATTCTGACTCACTCTTCCCACATGCAAATGCAAATTCTCTCTGTGTCCTCTGCTACCTGCATGTGCCAATTAATCTTGCAATCACATTATCACAAAACTCTGTTGTTTGGCACTTTTTCTTATTTCACAGCACATAAAGGAGCTGCCCCAGTTCTTCACAGGCACAACTCCATAGAGACCCCATCACTAGGACATGCCAGAGGGTCACTTTAGCTGTGCTAGATCTTGCCTGACAGGCTCAACTATACAGGATTGCCTGCAATTTTTGTAGTGAGGTGTATCAACGCCTTGGTTCTTCTTCAGGTATCAGACATAGACCCCAAGTCACTGTGTCACAGACTGTATCGAGGTCCCACAGTAAACAGTACAAACAGTAAAATTTCCATCAACATCCAAGCACTGCTGTTCCCCTCCAGGTGCTCCAGGTGCAGACACCAAGCCGTGGCAATCGATCGCACTGCCATGCTCCTCACACAAGAAACTCTTGGGTGGTGCAGGGGCTGTCAGCCTGGCTGTGGGCACCTGCGCCTTCCTGCTGCCCCAAAAATGCTGTGAGGGAGAAAGTTTGCTTCTCTTTGCACTGGCAGGGAGATATGGGGGCATATTTCAATGAGATTGTTCACCCTCGGCTGAGGTACCCAGCTGAGCATCCCTTCTGAAATCAGAAGATATGAAAGAAAGAAAGAAAAACTTCTCAGATTCCTGCAGCTTGAAGGTTAAAATGCAGGAAGATGGGGGGGGGGAGCTTTTGTGCAATGTTTTGTACCTATGTTCCCTTAACACAGGTATATCTCAAAAGCAGTTAAGAACACATAGGGTTTGAAGTAGGTGCAGTGCCAACCTAAAAATCACATTCAGTCCACCACTGGTCTTGAATGTTTCCTTCCTTGTGAATATGATGTCGTGTAGCCTGCTGCAAAGTACTGTTTGTTCGGTGCCATGTAATCTGCAGAGCTATTAATTTCTCGTGTGAAAGATCCAGTTAGAAAGTATGGTGAAACACCCTAATAATTCTTTTGAAAGAATATATAATCCACATTTCATTAATCTTCTAAATACATATTTGCACAACAGATTAAAAGTGCAGGAATTATGTATTTTACAGATGCAAAAGATGACCACATAATGGCTCCGTGAGATCTTTGATCTAAAATCCCCTTTCTGATCTGTGTGGCAGATTTATTCCTTGCTTGTTTGCTTGTTTGCTTGTTTGTTTGCTTGCTTTTCTGGCCAGAAGCATACAGGATTATTGCTCTTTGTATGCAGAGTGAACAGAATGTCCTTAACAAAACTGATCAAACACAACAAAGCAGCTCTAACCTAAAATCTATCAATGGAAAATTTTACATTTTTTACAATGGTCTTTCAGTGGGTTTCAGCCTATGACCCAAGACCGTAGGAGGTGTCATGGAACTTTGTGAGGGGTCCACGAAAGGTAACTAAGCACAGCAAGCTTAGCCATGCCTTTCAGCAGCCTAGGGAGTCAACCAGTCAGGAAAGGTTGAAAACCAGTCATCTAAACAAGCATATATAATCTTTGTACATAAAAGAAGCTATGACCTCTTTTGAACCATGGGATATCATTTATTATTAAAAGAAAAGAAAAGAAAATTAGCTGTGTCTTTCAGTTAGGACACGCCTTCTGCACAACTAGACTAAAAAGAGCCATTTAATTATGGCAGCAAGGAGCTCAACAGGGTAAACTGCCTTGAGAAACAGCGCGTGTTAGCTTGTGACCAACACTGTTTGCACAGTCACTCATGAGGTCAGGCTGCACACAGTATAAATTTCTGCCTGCCTCAAAAACACCAGGCAGACAATCCTGTAGTCATAACTTAGTGTAAGGAAGAGGCACATTATGACACCTGTATATTTTAGTGTTGTTTCCATATGGCAACTGTTTCAGTGGCTGCTCATGCGCCTAAGACTTGGAAGGCCTCCACTCAGTATTTCTTTAAACATAAGTTTTATATGCTGCCTTCAGTAAGTTTCTAGCCTCCTATCTGTAAAATGGAAATAATATTCCTTGCATCCGTGCTATGACACACTGTGAAGATAACGATTTTACGGAAAGGTACTTTTATAACTTAGAATATTGAATTCTGTCATTCAGCTTTGCCAGAGATGACATCAAATTTTATACCCAAATGGTGAAGAAAAAAAACCCAATATTGCAGTTTTAAGCTCCCTCAAATCTTCCTTTTTTTGCCATCCTGTTTTGCCTTCATTATCCGTCTCAAAGACTGATTGGCTTTGTTAAAGATGCACCTGCCTTCTCAGTTTTACTTCTGAGTATTTGGAGACAGGCTGCAATGAAAAATCTGATTGTAACTTGTGAATTCGCATTTAGACCTGTTGAGACCGTAGGCATGTGTCAACATGTGCTTTCCATTCTCATTTATGTACTGTTCAAGATTACTGAAAACCACACCACCTCTCCCTTTGGTTTACAGCAGTCCCATTCTATTTTCAAAGTGAACTTGTATTCCTGATCTGGAAGCAGCACCTCTCACCACCTGTTTGCAAGACAGAAGATTCTCCATCGTCCTTGTGTCTTTAGAGGTTAAGAAAAATCTCTGATATTTTAAAGAGAATCTGAGCAGTCTGGATTTAAATGGGAACAACCACTAGCATGATAGCTAAGGGATGCTCGCTGGATATGGCATAAACTACTTCAAAGAGTGTCCCGGGAGGAAAGGGGGAAAATGTGGAAAGGAATCAAAGAGATTTCATGAGAGAGACATGAATGGTTTCCAGGTGTAAGATCAAATCCAGGTCGCTGTGTCAATGGATCAGTACGTAGCTCACCATGTACCAAATTCAAAGGTAAATGGAAGTAGTGGGGGCTGTTATACTCTTGCCAAAGTCTAAATTAAGACAACTTTCACAATGAGTAAGCAGAAAAATATTAAAAGTTAGGGGAAAGAAACTAATACAGTCCAACCCCTCTTCCATCCCAAACTTCTTCCCCTCCTAGGTCTTTCTCTAGCTACCTTGGCTTTAGTGTTTGGAGTGGCAGCTGATTCTATGCAGATCCTCTTTATTTACTTTTGCCCTGTTCACTGGATGGTCTCCTCCAGACTGAAAATATGGCAAAAGATTTGCGGTTTCAGAACTGATTTAACAATTAGCTTATGCTCCCTCTCCACCTAAAAATGCTGGCCAGCTCCACCACAGCCAGAAGGGCTACACTGCCCTTCTGTTGGGAAACACGGAGACCCATCTACAGACACACAGTCCATCATATCTTTCTACAGATACCAGGTGTTATTAAAACAAAACTACTGCTTATCCCTCATTTAGGGGTTTATTTTACAGAACAAATAAACAGCATGATTTCTTAAAAGGTGTAGTATTTAATCTGATGCTTTTCAAACTGGATCCTAACAGCCTTCACTGAGTCTGAATTAAGTCTTCTGAAATGCGTAAAGACTATCGCTGACCTATTTAAAACAAAGATTAAAAAAACCCAAAACTCTCCATGACAAATTCATTCCACTTTCTTATTTTTATTACAAAAACAGACAGCCATAGAGCCTAAAATCACAACCAAGTATAAATTTTGACTATTCTCATGAGGGCCATTGAAATGAAAGCATTTGCTTGCTGAGCTTCATTGACTGAAAAACATCTTGACTGGGTACATTTAAAAATGCTGCTTATCTGAACTGTTTCAAGAGATTAGTTTGCATATTTAATATGGTAATGTTTCACAAGTAAGAAGATTTCCAAGTGACTTATTACAGGACATATAACTCAGCAGAGCCCTGAGTCATTTAAGCTGGTACCTTAGTCAGTAAATGCCAGCTACACCATTGCACACCACCTCAGAGTCTGTCCGTGGCAGTGAGCCAGTTTTGCAGATCTTCTTCCAAAATCCAGGTTGGATTCTGTCTTTCAGCAGGCTGTTTCTCAGTGGTTTATATTTTCACTGTCACCAGCATGTCAGTAAGACTGCATATCTTTTGAGCTCTGATTAATTTTGCCTTGACGCTATTGAAATGCCAAGTATAAACTTTAACTCAGGTTCAGAAACGTTAATCAGTTTTGAAATATCCATAGATTGCATATATATCAAGGCCCATAAATACTCAGAGACACCTGTCAGGATCCGCATGGCATTAGCAGTCTTGTTTCTTTCCAGCTGAAGGCCCAAGTCAGGTGTTCATCAGCACTGATAATGAAATATATCATCTTGAAACAAAAGGGCGTAGTCTTGTATTAAAGTCTTCTAAGATATAAAATATGAAGATATAACTCTTCTAGGATTTACATTTGCTTGCATTCTCAGATAATCTTTTAATTATTTCCTCTTTCAGAGCTGCCACTGGCCACATTGGTAAAACATTTCTGTAAATATTGATGTCTAAAATAATACTGTGTATCAAATATCTGCATAATTAGATTATAATCATAGTACAATTGTTGTGGTTTAAACCTCTACCATTATGCTAGGTATAAAATTTATAGGAATCTCCAGACTTCAGGATATAAACTAATCATTAATTACATGAAAGAGGAAGAAACTTCCCCCAGAGCAGCTTTATTGCTGAACAGTCTGCTATATTAGGTCTGCTACTTACACTGGAGCATTTTGTGCCAGAAACACCAAGTAAAGATCCTGAACTTCATGCCCTCATACTAAGACAAAGAATAATCTGTATTCTTACGTTCAGCTTAGTAGGAAAAAAAAGCTCACAGAAACTATTAGTTATGCCTTCATCCATAAACGAATGTACTCAGCCAACATGGAAAAAACAAGCAAGATTTCAGTCCATAGCCAGAGGTCCATGCACTGAAACTGTGCTCTGGAAAGATGTTTTCCATCCCCAGAAGAAAGGGCGAGGCCACCTTTTCCAGACAGATCCAAGCCAGGGCTGATTTCAGCGGCACCGTGCCGATTTGCACTGGCTGCGTACCCGGCTCGCTGTTCGGAAGTGGCACCTGGAGCACACAGCACTCACAGCAGCCACTGCCCTCCAGAGACACGGGGGACATTTGGAGACACTGCTAGCAAGACACCCTTGCTTTCTTGGCACAACTGAGCCTCCTCCTTCCCAGTAAACTCAAGCCACTGCCTGAGATGTAAACTAGAGTCAGCTTATCCACCAAAAAGATGTTATGTATGTGTATGCATAGGGCTGACCAGTCCCATACCATGGGAAACCTCCAAGGAAGAGGGGCTCCTTGAGGAAAATGCTCAGCGGCTCTTCTCCCACCAGTAGCTACAGAGCACAGAGGTCCCTCCTGGGAAGGAGTTGCGGAGCTGCCCATAACCTCCAGCTTTCCTGAGGTGTTTAAGGTCCTGCTCAAGACTGTGTGCATTTGGAAATATTTTGTCTATGAAGGGACTATGGAGACCTTAGGGTAGAGGAAAACAAGGTGCTCCATTAGTTAAACTGGAAGGACTTGAACTAATACCTTCTAAAGGGCATAAGGAGACGTTTCATCAATCAGAAGTCTCATTCTGAAAACGATTTATGGTCTCCCAAGCCTGGCTGCCCTTGGCTTGCAGTGAGGCACAGGTCTGTCAGTCTCTGAGTTACCCCTGAATGCAGAGCTCACTTTTAAGAATTTTTAAGCTTCACTTTGAATTAATTTTTAATTAGGTACTTTTTAAAACTTTACTGAGAAACCATAACACATTATTTTTGGATGTTCAGTTTGGCAGACTGAAAAAGGGCCAGCATTTCAGAATGGCTGTCACTCTGCAAATAAAGGCCTTTTAGACTGCACCTCAAAACCACTTACACTTATACAACACTACTTACACTTGCACAAATCTGCCCAGCATCTGCCATAAGACACAGGCTTGAGCTGCTCTGCACTGGGGAGGAGGCAGCAATGATGTGAACGAGAGATGCCAGATCCATGCTGGAGTGCTTGCGTTCCCTCGCCCCACCTACCAGGGACTGAGTATTGGATACTAAAAGGAAAACAGCCATGTTTGCTGTCTGCATTCCTGCACTCGTACACACACACACTTTCCTAACAAACCAGCTTCCTCATCTGTTTTTGAAAAGAAAACTCACATAGACTTGCTAAGCAGCCCAGGTTGCAGAAGGTTTGTCTCACAACCTTGGGTTGTCGGTCCAGGAGCAGTCCACTAGCTCTGCTTTAAAAATAAAGCTGTGATTAGCCTGAAGGAAATAAAATTTGCCTCTTACAGCAAGCTCTTTAACTGCACTTTTGAGGGTCTCCAATGATACCACCAGAGAAGGAAAGGAAGCAGCCCCTTTTTGTTATCATCACACGTGAAAAACACTTGCAAGTTGACCTGGCTTCCCATATGTTATTTTTCTACACAGATTTGCAACGGTGTCTGAATCGTCTTCCCCCACCTGCTCTGCCAAATTATTATGGTACAAGCGCTTCACAAAAAAAGCACAATTGCTTGAAATTACACTAGAGTCAAATGTTGATAAAAAGGTGTCACAGAAGGAATGAAAACTAACTGCTGTGAAATTTAATGAAACCCGCTGTGTGCCAAGGGCACAGGCAGCCAAATTGAATTTAAAAAGGTGCCAAGCAGGGAAGCTTGTAATCAGACTAGCCACTATGTTAGATGAGATAAGCAGAATGACTTTTCTCTATCATGAGATCAAAACAGACTGCAATTCTTATGCGTGAGATGAAAAGTTACAGTATTTATCCCCCCAGCTTCCTGTGTTCTTAGCACCGGATCTCCGGCTTAGTGGCCTGAAATGGAATTTGCCATCTCCAGCGTAAGGCTTGTCCCAGCCCTTGCAGGTCACCGAGCTCTTTCCTGACACAGTTTTTATTGCAAAGTCTTATGGAAAAAAGGAACAAGCTAAACAGAGTTGTGAATGGCTCAGCATAAACTATCTTCAGCCATGGTGTCCCCTTCCACAGCCTGGGGAATGAATTGAAGTCAATGGAGGAGAATAGGAAATATAACATTAACATAGGAGAAGAAGGAAGGAATAGATTCAGTTCAACAGACAGCTCAGTGCTTAGGAGAACAGTTTCCAAATCATCACTCCGCTGTAGCCTGTTAAGAAATCATTTTACTCCTTAGTTATTATAACAGCGTTATTTTGAAACAGTGTTAAGAAAAGCCTGACCTCGCAGACAGAACTCTGCTTACATTCATTTATGGGAGTAGTCCCTCAAACTCGGGTAGCACAAGAGACAATAAAGCTGTGCAGCCCATCTTCTTTGTTGGAAATAGCTCTGGCTATATTAATTATTTCAGTGGCTTGGGGAGTTATCAGTAGTTTGGGGGACAGATGGGAAGGGCACATCGGCATTTGCCTTGGCCCCAGGCCACACAGAGAGTCTCAGGGTCTGCATCTTTGCCTCCCTGATGGGTTTCATCATCGCAGCCTGCTCGAACTTGCAGCCTGGACCAAACGGCTGGATTCTGCTCTCGCTCGTCTGCCCGTGACCCTGAAATACTTTCCAGTGAGAAAGTTTCTAGTTAGAGAGATTTCCAGTACTAAACAAAGCTCTCCAAAGCTGGCCGTTGGGTTTCTTGTAAAAGGACTTCTTGTAAAAATGTCCTGACTTTTATAACTCTTGGTTTTGCAGAATGCGCCTGTAATGGTTTGGGGGTTTGTGTTGGCTGTAAAGAGCTTTATCCCAGTATTTAGTGTCATTCGTCATGTTTTTACTGCTGTAGCAGAAAAAGGACTTGAAAACGAACAGAATTCCTTGAAAGCTAAACTGCACTATGGCACAGAAGTCTTAAGTTTTGTATTTTCCTGCGTGTAAACCATACAACATCTGAAAGACCCTCTGCAAGTCAGCAGTAGCAGAGGATACATGTGTCTGCAGGTACAGCAGATGGAGCTTTACAAAGGGGTGAAGCTCCTCTCCCCTCGCACTCCGCTCCTGTCCCCCTCCGCCTGCTTCCTTCCCCACACAGCACCCTGCTCTCCTTGGCCGGCTTTGCCTACGGTAACCCTGGCCTCTGACTGCTCCCACCTCTGCTCATACCTTCCTGAGGATGCAGTTGAAGTAAAAGAGCTTTTAGAGGGGTGCAGGTTATCTGAAGAGGAAACTCTACCCGTGAAAGAAACACATTTGTCATTTGTTACTAAGCCAACATTTAGAGGTCTCCTTTTACCTACTCCTCTACAAAGCACACAAGAAATTAGTCAGCATCAGTACTTATCGTATCAAAAATGCAGTAAACTCAAAGCCCCCCCCAATTTCCCGGTCTGACTTCATTTCAGTTAGGACTTCTTTGGAGAAGCAACCAAAGCAACCAAATCTCTGTCTCTCTTCCCCCAGCGATTTCCAGGATGGATTTCTAGAATTTCCTACATTATAACAACAACCATAACAGAAGCAATACCGTACAACTGAGGATGTTTATATAAATTTGCCCGGCAGATGTACTAATCTCCAAATGACATTTAAAGCTCGTAGTCATGCGGCAGCACCTGGGCCGATTCAAAGCAAAGTTTGAAACGGAGTACAAAGAAATTTCTTCTCACACATACGCTTACAAAGGTCCCTCAACATCACACTCCCCCAGTTTCTATAGATTCCCGAAACGAGGCACTTTTTAGTATGTCCTGGTAACCCTTCCCAGTAACTGGCATTCAGCTGTATTGTGCCTGACCTGAATTGCTTCTGATGCTCTGAATATCAAGTTCATTCTGATTAAAAAATAAATAAATAAATGTATTCATAAATAGGCTTTCAGTTAGCTGCAGACTCAGACAAAAGCCTGAACTTGTGAAGAAGTCAGGCCGCGCACTCCCCAGAAGCCATAAGGCTATTTCTTACACTCCACTATGTTAGCGGGCTTCAGATCCTTTCACAGGGCGCGGTATTTCAGAAGCAGCCTTTGTTATTCCAGATTGATCATTCATGGCTTTATCTCAAATCCTTTCTCCTCAATGCAAGGGACGAACTCCATATCCCTTCACATTTATTAGAAAACCATTCTTCTCCAATCAACAATACCACTTTATATTACAAAGGCATCTTTATTAGGAGACAATGCAAGACAACTGAACTGTCAGATTGCAAAGGACAGGGTCAAATCTTTACATTACTACAGAAATGATATGGTGTCTATCAGAACACCACATCTTCTGCTTCATTCTCTCTGGAGCCTTTTGGATCGTGTTACAAGGTAAAAATAACAATGATTTGTAATAGGTAATTGTTTAGGATTTCTTTCATTAACACTTTCCTTATATTGCTACAAACTACTGCCAAGCTTACTTAAAAATCTGTTAGCCCAGTAAAGAATTTTACCTGCAAATGAATAAAAAATAGTCAGTTCTCAAGAAAGACTGGGGTTTATCAGGCTTATGCAGGAAAACCTGGACTCAGCTCACGGTACAGCAACCCCCTCAAGAAACAGTTTTGTTCTAAGGCATTAGTCTTGGTGCAATTAATATTCTGTACCCAGGGAATTAGGTAGGATCTGGCATCCCGTGAAGGTCTCTGCACTGCTACACAGCAGCAACCTCCTCCAAATCCCACTAGCCTCAATGAGTAGCAACAGCGCTGAGCTCCAGATCCTGCCCTCCCCTGGGTCCCATGGAGGAATATTGCTGTTGATTTCAGCAGGTCAGGCTCTAAGGAAAAGCCAGTCTGGAGGGAAAAAAAAGTCTGCCTTTGTTCTCAGATGTACCTGTGACATCAGGGGACTGACAGTGGAACAAACAATGTAAATGAGATCTAATCAAGCCTAGTGAATCAGCCTTATCACCAGCATTGTCAGGGTGCATTGACCATGCCCAATTTTTCATGCCTGAGAAGACACAGGACAGCCACTAGAAGGGATCTGTCAAATGCAATATTGCCCCTCTGACCTGTGATGTCTCGTGGTGGCAAAGTCATCCCAAGACCAAGGAGAGGATGTCCTTCTTGGTCCTCTGTGACTTAAGGCCATCTCTACATGGTCTGAATGCCACCTGTGACATCAGGGGACTGACAGTGGAACAAACAATGTAAATGAGATCTAATCAAGCCTAGTGAATCAGCCTTATCACCAGCATTGTCAGGGTGCATTGACCATGCCCAATTTTTCATGCCTGAGAAGACACAGGACAGCCACTAGAAGGGATCAGTCAAATGCTGGTCCTCTGTGACTTAAGGCCATCTCTACATGGTCTGAATGCCACTTAGGACCTTGCACTTGGGTAACATAAAAAGCTTAACATTGCTGAAGTCAACAAAGGTATTCCACAGAGCCAAAGGAAGTCCTTGAGCAGGGAGCCAGCCAACATGATGGCCACCACAAAGCATGCGGCTGTGGGTGGAGTTTTGGTCGTACAAATATATCCCGTGTTTCTTAATTACACCATGCTCCTTCCTAACTGCTCACTGCATGGAAACAATATCCTGGCTGCCCTCAAGTTCTACGCCTGACTTCACTGAAATGATGAAGGAGATTGAAAACTGTCTTATTGTATTTTATAAAGCCCAATTAGAGAAATTAGAAGGTAAAATGTGTATTGGAGAAGTAGAAGGATATCAGCAAGGAAAGGAAAATGCAGGTTGAATAGCGTGAAAAAATTCCAAGTGGAATGCCTAGTAAGCTGAGTTTCCTGAGAGAAGTGAGAAAAAAAACACATTACATAGACATTTAACACCAGACTGGACAAAATCCTGGAAAAAATACACCATTGGGAACAATCCTGTCCTGCCTGTAGGGCATATGACCTCATCGGCACTGGAAAACATTGAAACATTTCAATGCCTAAATGAAGTTCCCAGTGATATTCAAATATCTCATGGAGCTCAGGAAGCCAAACAAGCCAGATCTTTCAATGCAGAAACAAAATTGCTAACTCCAATCCAGATTCTGCTCTAATCAACACAAATGCAGAGGATCTGAAGTGAAGTAACTCTGAATTTACTTTGACTCTATACCAGCAAAATAGATTATTTGCTCCCCTGCCTCACGTTTTCTGAAGTTTCATTAGGTTATGCAAGCAAAGCCTTTTGAAATGAAAAGCATCACAGAAGTGCTGAGCATCATTGTTCCTTTCTAATAAAAGAGAGGAAAAAAAAGCATGAAGCCTGAACTTCACTCTACAGATAAATAAAACAGCACTTCGGGACTTCTTTAGATCAAAAATTCTGTTCTTAATACAAAATTCTGCTTAAACCCAACACAGCTGCAGCAATATTCAAAACATCACTTTTATATTCAACATCAATAGGAAAACAAAGAGAAGTAAAGAGATTCTTCCCAATACTTTAGCAGCATCTTTTATTTTTTCTAATACATAAGCAATTCCATTTTAAATGTGCTTCCAAGGCACCTAAAATTTAACTTGCAGTATTTGCTCCAGGCTGAAACTCTGAATGTTTTTTTTTTCCCCTGTATTTAGCTATAATTTATATTAGGAGTAAATATAAATGAAAAAAACAAAACCGAATGTGTGTTTTGAAGCACAATTCCATATAAACAAGCTAGTTCACTCTGGTAGCTTTTCAAGAAGAAACTCAGCCTCGGAACCACACCCAATTTAGGCTAATGTTGCAATCAAATAATCTTACCTCTAGAATAGAAATATTGATGTCATTTGTACTAAGTGTCACTGACTTCAAAGGACACACAAAAATTTGCAGCCCGTAAGGGCCCTGCTGCTTTGTTAGTAAGATTTTGAAACACCAGAAGAGTCAAGATATCTCAAGTGGTTGAGGACCGAAAGAAAAAACCAGACAGCTAAGCATGAAGGCTACTCTCTGCATCATTTGTCTTCTTCAAGTTGCATCTCCACTATTCCAACGGCATTACAGCTCCCTGCTTGCTCTGTGCTGCTCGTGACCTTGCTGGCAGGGATGGCCTCCTCAGAGCTGATGCTGCACTTTATGACCAGCAATGTTTACTACTGATTCTTCCTCGCTAACCTGCTTCGTTAAAATGGTTGGTGTTAGCTTAAATAGCAAATCTTTGCTAACTCAGGTCTCCTTCGGCGGGACTCCTTAGGGTACAATCACACAAAAAGCTGTGCTGTTAGATCTGTCGGGGCAGCAGCCTTTCGCAGAGCTGCAGCGGGCACTTCTGCGAGCAAGGTGAAGGCAGTCATGGGAAACGGGATCCTCCCTTAAGAGCATACAGAATTTAAGTCTGTACATTTTTCTTACCTATTTCAGATAAGTACCTACTAACTGTGATTCCCCTCCAGTCAGATTTGGCGGCCCATGCATAGAGGAAAGATTCAAGCAACACAAGCTTCATCTCATTAAGAGAGTAGGAATCTAAGTAATGTCGTTTATAAACCGAGAGTGACAGAGAACATGTATTGCACCAGTTCAGCTTCAGTCCTGAATTTGTCCTATATTTTAACTCCTGTCTGAATACAGCAGAGAGCGAGCTGGCTAATCTTCAGTAAAACATATGCTAGAAAATCTGTTTAAAGATAACATCACTGTCTAAATTCCCTTGTTCTGAACGTCTTCCCAAACAATAGCACTTTCCTGCCTTACTCATCTGGACTCCAAACCTAAATCCAAGAATTTGACTCTGTGCTGCATCACAGTATGTGAAGGCACCTTGTAGTGCTGGGAAGCAGATACTGAGCATCAGCACTAGCAGTCACAGGATGCAGTTTAGCAAGTCAAAGTCAAGTCGAAAAGGGATGAAGCTGCAAAACTATACACTGAACTTAATCTTTTGGTGGACGCCTATAGAAAACTGGAGAGATAAATGGTGTGAAACATACCAGATATGAAGCTGCTTCTATACAGGTTGTTCTGGTAAAGAAACCACAACATAGCACAGCTTAAATGGATTAAAGGCAAGCTAACTGTTGGATCTTAAAAAAACCCAAAATATAATGATCCTCAGGAAAATGTAATTTTGCAATGATAAATCCTTGGTGCTACATTTTTAAAATTTGCATTAATGATCTGGAAGAAAAGCAGTCAGAATAAGCCACCACTGGAACAACTTATGAAGATCCTGCTTTTCTCGAAGTTAATTAAATTCAGACTAGAAGTTTTTTTCTCAGAGCTATACTCTTGTTCAAACCAAAATTATATGAAGGCTGTCCAATGACCCATGCTACTGCAGACCTCAGACTAAATAGTCACAGTGTTCTCTGCTGACCTTATTATTGCTGAATCTATGAGCCTATGACATGACATGTAATCACTCACTAGCAACATTTAACAGTGCCATGTTCCTTGTTTGCTCTTCCTCTGTTACCTCCTGGTGGTGTATCTATTCCTTTCATATGCCCCTCTTGCAATGCCTTTGTATATGTAGATATATACACTGGATTAATACCTAGCCTGCAGCTTGTCTTTGTCTATGATGAGGATCGCCTTGTCACATCTCTACATGAGCACAGCAAAGTCACTGAAGCTTTGCATCAGACAAGAGGAAAGACAGGAAGATGTGGCAAAACAGCCCTGAGTAGTTAACTTGCGGGTGAAAAAGAATGTTTGGTTGGACAGAAGCAGATACACCTCCCTCGTATCCCCCCAAAAGTTGCCCTTTTGAAAAATAGTTTAGGCTAAAGAGGATGAAAGAACTAAAAGGCTATTTTTGCATGGTTTTATGCCTGGGTTTTTTCAGGTACAAATTTCAGGAGGAATTGGGAAGAATGTATAAAGATGGGGGAAATGGATGAGATAGGCTTGGGAGAACTGCAGAAGAGTCTGAGGTAAATGTTTCCTTCCTGCAAGTTTCTTGACCACCTCAGATCTTCCCTGTCCACAGCAAGGCTCTTCTCGATTACATTTTCTCCTTATAGGCAGAAAATGGTCCTGACCTTAGTCTTCCAGGCAGAAAGCAGAGAGTCTCACTTCAGCTGTCAGACAAAATAACAGTTACTGGCCACTGCCTGCAGTTTTTTTCTTCCAGCTCCACACAAACCTTTCCCAGGAGTTTCTAGTCCCTGTAGTTAACTGGAACTACCCTCACCAAAGCCCCTAATGACTTTTTCTTAGCCAGTCTCAGAACCAAGACTGCCTTCGTTCTCCTTGACCCACACATTGTCTTTGACTGCCAGCCACATTTCTTGAAACATGATTTAGGTTCAGTGACTACATCTCTCCCAAGAGACTCCTCTTACTTCTTTAACTGTTCCCCCAAGCATTTCCTTTAAGGGACAGCTTCTCTACATGGTCCCACAGTGCTATGACTTAGTGCTCTTCCCTTCTCTGCCCCCTACATTTTAGACCTCGATGGTCTCACATGCAAAGTCAGATTCAGCCATTAATACACTAAGAACTTGCATATCTCCTTTGGGTCTGTCTCTTTAAAAACTCCAGCCAAAAATCTCAAAGGCTTTCTCTAAGATTTCCTCACAGACAACACAGAGCCATCACCCCACAGTCAATGTTCTCCTCATCTTGATGGAGCACTCTTCATTCTTCTGCCCTCGGCACCCAGCAAACACTTGTCCTGAGCAGTACAGGTGATTACATCTCTCCCAAGAGACTCCTCTTACTTCTTTAACTGTTCCCCCAAGCATTTCCTTTAAGGGACAGCTTCTCTACATGGTCCCACAGTGCTATGACTTAGTGCTCTTCCCTTCTCTGCCCCCTACATTTTAGACCTCGATGGTCTCACATGCAAAGTCAGATTCAGCCATTAATACACTAAGAACTTGCATATCTCCTTTGGGTCTGTCTCTTTAAAAACTCCAGCCAAAAATCTCAAAGGCTTTCTCTAAGATTTCCTCACAGACAACACAGAGCCATCACCCCACAGTCAATGTTCTCCTCATCTTGATGGAGCACTCTTCATTCTTCTGCCCTCGGCACCCAGCAAACACTTGTCCTGAGCAGCCTACAGGTGATGGTAACTAGAATGGCCACTATTGGCATGGGACACAGGGCAAAGGATTTTGCAGCAATTTTGTGTGGTCTTGAGACCTTTTTCCAGAAGGCCACATTTTTTTTTCTGAGATGAAATCAGAAGTTGTTAGGATGTGTGTCCCCTTTTTCTCAAATAATCAAACGCTCCTTTCATCACTCCTCTCTCCAGTTCAAGAGCTCTCCAGATTTTCTAACCAGCAATTCAAAGACCGTAGTTTCAGGAGTTTCAGCACTCCCATGAGACACAAGGGAAACAAGATAGAGAAATGAGGAGAGGAAGAGAAGGCAATGCTGAAAACTTTGCTCATTTACTGAAGGAAGCAGCAAAACTTGTGCTTTACTTGACTACAAACAATGAGTGATCAGTACTAAAGATAACAGCACAAACCACATGGCTACGCCGTAATCATGGAGAGGGATGACTTCTAACATGCCACTCCGAATCAGGGCCAAAATGTCAGGTTCAGAGAGGTGTCTAAGTCAGCAGGTTGTTTCATGCTCTGTTCCCTCGGACTCGTACCCCTCTGAGCTTGGCTTAGCTGTCCTACACAGCCAAAGGGAGTTCTGAGCTAGTGCAGATTTCATCTATAATTCCTGTGCAGTGACCATTTTAATGAAAAGCTTCACCTTGCCAGCATAAAACTCTTTAAATTGACCATCCTTGCAATACTTGTGTCTTTTGATCCACTGCCTCTCGTAAAACTGGCTAACCTTTAAGTTCATTATGTTCTTAAAATTATTGCTATGTTCTGAAAATCATTGCTTTGCATTCAGAGAGTGAAACTATTCACCAAATTAGTATGTCATATCTGAGCTACCTACCTGCAAATTTCTAGTCTCCCTATTTAAGTGGAATTGACTTGCCACGGCACAATGAAAAGAAAATCAATAATTACAGACTCCAATTTGCCATAGATTTGTTAAACTTCACTTCCTGCTGTCATGCCCTCAATAGTTATGGTCAAAGATACATCCTTGCAATCTGTTCTAGCTACATTATAGATGCCTTGGTCTTCCAAACATTCAAAGGAAACCAGCTGGAAACACTGCACTTAACTGTTACTAGTGAAGACTGTATCCATCTACATAACTGTGCCCTCAAGAGGTTACAGACAGCATAACTTTCACCTCAGTTGTCAGTTCTTTGAAGCAATCCAACAGAAATGTTCGTGAAGCGTGTTCTGAGACACCCCAGCAGCAGCTTGCCGGCCATGGACTGCAGACCACTGCAGAAATGGCTGGCCTTGGGGTGTTGGCTACTTCTTGTCACCCACTACCAAATTTCCTTAGAAAAAGCTAAAAATAGCATTGTTTTTCATCTAAGCAATTGCTGTAATGGCTACAGAGCTGTCACGTAATCATGCATGGGAAAGGAAGCATTCCCATAACTGCAAATGGGAGGAAAAGTCTATGATGCAATCATCCTAATAGGAACAGAAACTCAGTGTATCATCCCAGAGTCATCTTAAAATACATGTATGCTCTGTAGCCAGGATTATCTGAAACAGCAAATATAGACTAAGTACGTAAGATCAACCCATATCTAAAGACCCCTCTGACTCTGCATGGATCTGCAGGTTCTGCCATTCAATTTTTATGAGAAGAGCAGATTTATGGTATAAGCACTCATTAATAATTCACTCCCCTGAGTTGCCACATACAACTTGGGGAAATCCCAGCTGTAAAACCTTGGCACCATTTACAAGCTGCACTACTTTTATACAGGTGTTATTCCACTGACCTACTTGGAGTACCCCTCCTTCGCACTGCTAGAAGAAGAGGATCAGGCTGTTTGCTTACCACCTCTGGTAAGCAAACCTCTCTGCCATCTCTTCACAGCAGTAAAAATGCTTCCAGTCTTGGAGTAAGTTAGTTTTAGCAACCTTCGTGCTTTGGCTCACCACAGCTTCAGGGGCTTGTACATCTCACCCACTCCTGGGCCTCCCATAATACTCTGTTGTCAATTGGCTTAGTTCCTCATCAAGTCCGTGTTTTTAAATCAAGTTGAGAAAATTACCTGGATCCTAGACTGATGGAACACCGCTAAAGCCGTAAACTAGCTACACTGAGCATGCCTTTATGCTGGTTTCTAACCTCCAGAGAAATACGGTTTATTCCAGCACTCATCCTCCGCCACTGGAGCTGGAGCCACAGCAGGGTGTCAGTGCACGTGACTCAGACGAAAAGAAACAGAAAGTGAAACCGCCTAGCCACCTCCTCGCCCTAACATGAGGAAGAATTAACAGCATCACTCAGTGGGCTGCTTATTTCCCCAGGCTTTTTCTTCATATAAAGATAGGATGGGGTTCTCTTCCCCAATCAAAAGAAATATTCTTGAGGGTTTTATTTAGTTAGATCCCCAAGTGGAGGCCAATTAAAATGACAATCACCATACTGCCACTGAGCCATATTCAAAGCGCTCATCGTGGTATATAACTAAACCTACAACTGTAGTACAGGTAACAAAGAGCTGGCATTCCCGCTTAGTAAATAAAGTGAACAGCTCGCGCTACCTTGACATAAAACGACCTAATAATTTTAGTGCCTAAGTTAGACATCTGAATAAATGTAGTCATGTCATTTAAACAATGAAGCTATACTGATTTATAGCAGCTAAGGATCTGACTAAGGATGTAAGGATCTGATCTTTACCCTAATATGTCCCTTCAGTTCATCCAAATCACTGGCTTTCACCACCTGGCCCCTCCCTCGTGTCCCCACAGTTACTTTTTAAGCACATTAAGAAATGACGGGTTCTCACCTTGTTCATTTCTTATACACTTCCAGCAGTGCTGAGTGAAATGCGAGACAACCATAAAAGCCAGTAGAGGGGAAAATTAGACATGCTGTGTAACTAATTTCTGAACTGTAAGCAAAGTTGTTAGCAATTTTCATTTCATATCACAAGTTCACATTTCTTTGAATTGTTACCTACCAAGGACAAGCACTACCTGCTCACACCCTTCCAGGCAGGACGGGATGCTGCCTGCTCAGCCGGGACAAGATCCAGGGGTGGCCATAGTGTGGTCTGAAGGGACCTCTCACCTCCTTCCACAGGAGCCACCATCCCGCCTTGGAGAAGGGTGCACACCTTCAGCCCACACCAGCTTCCCAGGGGTGCGGGGTTCCTCCCATGTCCCCCAGCCGGCCACCCTCCGCTGGAGCTGCCATGTTTGCTGGGGTGGCTATAAGCAGACACAGGCACGGCCGGCCCCACTCCGCAGGCAGGCAAGGGAGCACTGCTGCGAGAAAGGGGCCAAACGTAAATTAAAACCAGACGAACTGAGCCAGCAGTTGGAAAGAGGGGGGGTGGTTAAAGCACAAGCCTGTGATGGCTCTAAGTGAAAATAGCCAGACCAAGCGGGCTTGCAGAGTGTCACCGAACCGAAAATCCCCTCCAGCCCCTGACTGCCCGGCTGGAACTGTATAATGGAGCAGGCTTCAAGAAGCCGCAGCTCCCAGCACAGTTAACTCTCCAGCAGCTGCTGCACTTTCAAATTGTCAGACATATAAAACACAGGAATGCCTGTGGGTCGCAAAGCTGAGGGAAGGGTGAAGCGACGGGGTCGGTTTTCTCTAAAGTACAGAAACTACTCAAAAAGTTGGAGGCAGGGCTCCCCGTGGCCGGGAGGGAGCTACACTGGCATCGCCTGGCTGGAAGCTTGGCACGGGGCCCTTTCCTTGCCCCAGTTGTCCACCCTGAGCTGGACGGTAGACGGGTTTTTGTCTTGTGCTTCCTTAGGGCTGCAGACTCGGGATGTATCCAGACTGTCATTGCAGGGCAAGTTTCTGTTTGGAAGGGAGAGAGATGGGGGTCCCGCTGCAGCCTGCTCCTCCACAGCATGAGCCAGGCCACCTGGCTGGGACGGGACGCTGCAGGACACCCAAAATGCTGGTACCTGTGCTGCCCCAGCACCAAGAGCTCGGGGAAACACGTCCCCTTACGGGGGTGAGCGCATGCAGGCGGTGGAGCACTTTCACCAGGTGAAAGTGAGTGCCACTGAGCTGCATGTCACCGATGACAAGAGAGTGATGATTTACTGGGAAAACTGTCCTATAAAAAACACACTTGAGGATCCTGTTTACTGTCTCATACCCTTCAAATACTCCACAGTTACAAATACTCCATACAATTACAAGATAAAAAAAGGAAGGGAGGAAATTCTCCCACACACTGTCTAGCCCATAGACTCAACAAACCCGCAGCACCCTCAGCAGGCAGCGTGGGTCAGACAGCCCGGCGGGGCTCCTCCTGGGTGATGGTGGGCCACCTCCACCAGGGATAAATAATCCCCACTTCAAACCTGGGCCACGGACTTGTTGCCAGATCCACACAGCTGCAAACAGCAGAGGTGGAGGGAGCTGTGCTGGTGATGGGGGTAGGAAAGAGAAAGAAGAGAGATTGTTCCCACATAAGACAGCCTCTCCTCTGCAAAACAGCAATGCTCCATGGGGCTCTGCAGCCTCCACATTTCTCCAGGTACCTCCATCCCGGCTGAGCTCCACGTTTCCACGTGGGAAACGACAGCCCACAAAAATGCTGCAAAGACACTGGCCCACAGAAATCAACTTGCCATGCAACTCACAAAGCTTGCACAACGACTGGGCAGGGACTAAGTGCAAGAGAGTGACCACAGGCAGCTGCATCTTCCGGCCACATTCAGGCATCCAGGCAACCAGCTCAACCGTCGAGGGAGCCAAGTGGTCTTCCTCACTAGCAGAAAGTTTGACTAACCCCCTCCTCATCCCAAAGCACCAGGGGAGTCTCCACACATGTAAACCTACAGCCTGGATGTCTCCATCCCCTCCCTGCATGAGCACTTACCCCCCAGGAACTGGATGCCTCCTGCCACCCTGCCCACGGTCCTGGAGATGAGCTCGGACACGCAGCAGCCCATGAGTGCCGTCAGGGCCACCAAAAGGAGTAGCCCGCAGCCCAGGCCCGTCACCACTGTGCAGATCCTCCACTCAGCGCTTGGGATGGCCTGAAAGGAGGCGTAGCGGCCACACTGCTCCACCATCACGGTCGTCTGGCGGCTCTCGTCCCGCACCGGGTAGGAACACCTCCGGAAAGTGCCGAAGGAAACCGACTTCTCCAGCTGAGACCCCAAGAGCCAGTAGGGCATGAAGAAGCCCACGCAGGAGGCGGCAGCACAGAGGAAGGAGAGGAAGGCCCAGACGACGCCGGCACAGGTGAGGCTGGAGGCCATCTTTGTATCTGCTCCAAGACCCCTCGCAATGGGGAGACAGAAAAGCAGCTGTGTATTTTAGAGGAGGTTTATGGATAATCCGGAGTCTCTCAGCCTTGACAAATCCTCACGCTGGGAGAAGCTCGGATCCTAACAGCTGGGGGGATGTTTCCTCCCATCATGAAGTCAAAGGTCCCTAATTAAATAGCACCACACAAAAAAAGGAGAAAAATACAAGTTCAGTAATACTGACATTAGAAAAAAAATGTTTATCTGCCAGAGTGTTTTTCCTTCCTGCAGGAGTGTTTTTCCTTCCTTTTCATTAAGATATCTCACTTTTCTGTCCCATCCTTGCAAGCAGCTGCTAGAATCGCTGTCAGCGATACTGGCTGCCAGGGACGGTGGGATGGTGGTGGCAGGCAGCCCAGCCGGCACAGGCTGCTGTGCGCATCCAGGAACGCTCTGCAGCCACCTTCAGGGGCTCCCCATGTACTTGCCTACTCACTTTTCTCCACCGTACGTCTTGATCTTTCCCGTACCGATAGAGAAAAAAGGCGAGGTCTCATTTATCCTTAGCTAGTCGGGCCTTCCTCCTGCAATGCCTGGGGAAGGTACTTCACATTATACATGGCCCCGCAGCTTCAGTGCAAAACTGCTCACAGTGCCTAAGGCTTTTCAAGATCAGACCCTTGTGGCAGAGGTAAATCGCATTAACACACCCTCGAGAGAAGTGTTACGAGGTGACATTTTTTCCAGCACTCCCTTAAGTTGTTGGCATCCCTGTGCCAATGTCTGCCATCACTTGATGTCCAGCAGTGCCAGTAACCCCAACTCCAGGCGGGCTCCTGGTAGGTGAAGACATTGCCACATCTTTTGGATTCACTCCCACGTAACCTCAAGCAGCACATGATTAAAACACAGGGGTCTCAATATTCCTGCTTGCACTCAGCCCAGCTCCTTCTCTTCTTTGCCTCTTCCCAGCTCAAACCCAGGAACCTTAAGCCCTCTGCATCCTTCTCGGACAACTCCCAGCCTCTAAGCTCAGTACCAGTGTGACCAAGTGTGTTTGACTGTCATAGAAACCTACACGCTGCTTCCCAAAGGTTGGGGGTGTATTTCTTGTTAAATCCACGCTGGATCGTTACTCCAAATGCATTTGTAAATTTATGATCATTTTTCACAGTTGCTGCCAAATTAATTCCTATAGCTATTTACAGGGGCTTTTTTTTCTAAGCATGATTAGACACCAATCAGTGAATTCAATACATGTACAGGCAATAAAATTAATACTACTTCAGCACGAGGAGGGAATGTAGAGAAAGAGTCTGTAAGTGAAATTAAGCATGTGTACCACACAAAAGTTGTGTTTACTTTTAAAACACTAAGAAAAAGAAGTCTCTTCTATAATGTTAAAAAAGGCCTGTGCTGCTACTCAAGAAGTATGCACCTATCTACTCGTAGCCCATCTGCAGAAATGCCTTTCAACCTGCAAAACACCAAACTCCTGGGGGTAAAAACTTGGGAGAGGAGCATAAGGTGCCTCCATCCCTCTAGAGGCATCTTTGGAGAAGAATCTGCCTGTGTCTTGGCGTGGCACCAAACGTCTAAGGCAAAGTGGGTCACGACACTTGGGGAAGATCATTCCCTGAATCGGGGGAGGAGGTACGGCTGGAAATCGGGGACAACATGGAGGCTTCCAGGGGTAGGACCGTGCAAACCCGCCGGCTCCGGCGGGGCAGCAGCTTTGCCTTTCCGGAGGCTGCCAGCCTACAGCCGGGGCGCTCTCCGGGACTCGCCCCTCCGGCCCCGAAACCCCGCTCCCCCCCCTCCGGGGGGAGGAGGGGGCGGCGGAGAGATC
>NW_008794446.1:1310120-1322014 GCF_000699145.1 Aptenodytes forsteri | reverse complement strand
GGCGCCGGGCGCCGCCGGGCTCCGCTCCCCGCCGCGGCTCCGCGGCTGCCTGCGGGGCGCGTGGGGCGGGGGGGCCGGGGAAGGAGGGGGGAAAGGGGGGAAAGGGCAGGAGAGGAGAGGAGGAAAAAGCCGGCGGGGAAGGAGTGTTAGAAGGAAAGGGGGAAGCTGCCGCTCTTACATGGGAAAATACGGGCTAATCTCCTGACGGTGTGCGTGTGATAAGAAGTGTGTGTGTGTGCGTGCGCGCGTGCCTGCCTGCGAGCTGCTGATCCAGCATTTTGATCGCAACAGTTCGGGAGCTGGTCTACAGCGAGAGTAAATGTGACCGGAGTACCAAGCAGCTCATCCCGGCTGGGTTAGGTCAAACGGAGACAGGAGCTCCAGTCCTTACACAGTGTCTTAAGTGGGAAAGTTTTGGGGAGGGGGTGCCTTCTGGGGGCAGGGAGGGATGGTGCACACAGAGCCTGTGGGAGAAAGAGAGATTTCCTATTCTGCTTTTTCCTCTCCGCCCTGCAGCTTGAATAAATTCCTTCAGACAAGACAATTTTATGCCAGGTTTAAATTATGTCAGCACCAGACATGCAAAATCTCTGGTAATGTTTCTTTTACAGTCCTGGAACATGGCATGTGATTTAAGTACTGATCATTAATATTATTAATGCTAACTGGAAGTGAGGTTTATTGCACTCGGTCTGTGTTTACACCATTTAATAGTAACAACAGTCATGTTCAGAATTAAATTACAAAGCTACTTTATTGGATTTTTTTACATAAGACTTTCCATATTTTCCCCATAATGCAAAGTCTTAAAACCAGAACACTACTGAAAATTTTCTCAAGGGATAAAAAATGGATTGGAAAGTATCTAGCAAGATCGAGTTTTCCATCCTAACATTTCAAGCGTATTCTTTAAGGAAAAGTGCTTCGAATCAAAGAGGTAGGTTAAATATAGGCTGAGTGCTAGAATGTATGCAATAATGTGCTTCACAAGGAAGACAATGAAGGCATACCCCCAAAACAGCCATGCCCCCTGACTACCTCTAGGCTACATCCACCTAGTATACATCTATATTAGCAAGTAATGTGGATCAATCTGATCCGATCACTTGGTGCTGAGGACCTGAATGATGTTCACACTTTTCCATAGGTTTTTCTTCAGATTCACTGCAGCCTGGGCCTATGGACTGAGGGCCCCATAAGCACTCAGAATGCATCAGGTGCACTCCTGGCGCCTGTCTTCTGCTTTAGTGCCATCTGCATGCACTTTGTGTACTCACCACTGCTGGGTAAACCAAAACGTCGTAAGTGAGAATGGTCTGGAGATTCACTCCAAAAGCGTGCTCTTGATCCACACCAAAACATGAATGTGAATGTGCCCACAGGGTGGCTGACAGAAAGGGAGCTGGTGTGACTTTCCCAAGGCTGAGAGCTGGAGCCTGCTCCGCAGCATACCATTCTAGCACCCTCCTCTCAAATCAGCTTTCTGCCTGGTGCCAAGCCTCCACCCCAGAGAGTGCACAAGCTCTCTGGTCTCTACTTCTGCAAGGAGCTATGCACTTCTAGACGGGTGCAGACACTCTTCATTTACCACTCTCGTGCCTTCCTGGCTCAGGTATTTTACCTCCTGCTATTCATTTTACCAACACCTGAAATGACAGGGAAACCAAGCTAACATTGTGACATTTGAACTGCACTCTTGGTGTAAAGAAAGAGAAGAATCGAGTACTGTTATTAAATCCACAATTGCCTAAAGACCCGGTCTGACATTCTTTCCTTAGCCAAGGGCCTCAGTTATAATAAAACTGTGATAAATGTGTCTAAATTAGGCATGTGTTGGGATTAGACATGGGTAGAAATTGCTTGGCATTAAAATGACTGTGGAAAAACTTCTGTTTCACACATGTAAACAGTTTCTCAGTTAAAACTGGCTTTGTAAAGCTAGGGAGAAGCAAACAAGGATGCATTTATTCATGCAGTTTCTCTCTTCCATGGTATATGCCAAGGTCCCCAAGTCAGTGTTTGCTTTGCTAATGGCATCCCTACAGCAGTTCGTTTACTTCCCTTATATGGCCTTTACATTCACTCCCTGAGCTGCTGCCATTCTGCATTCCCTCATGGAAACCGAATGCTGAATTCTGCATCTCTCCTGAAGCATCTTATCTTGCCAACGGTCTCTGAATGCCCCTGCAAGCTGGCTGCATGACTTAGACACTTGTAGGGAAATAAGCTTTATTTCACAATCCATTTTCTGTCAGAGAAGGAGTTTTGTTTTGATTAGAAACAAATTAAACACATTGTGTGTGTAAGTTAACATCCAAATCCTTACTCCATTTTTTTCCTAATGTTTACAACTCAGTATGCTTCAACTGTATCAACATTTGCTGCCCCTTTCAGGGAACATTGTGCTTAGAAGCATTTTTACTGGAAAAGTTAGCCGAAATATTTCAATCCACATCTACCCTGTCTGAAAAAAAAAGGGAGTTACTACACGGTGCTTCAGGATTCACAATCTCTCTTGTAACCACAAAAGCAGAGAGACCTCCTCAGAGCAGAGCGATAACAAAAGTCCAGGTCCCCAGGCTCTTGTCTATACTGAAATAGCAGGTGGTTTTAAAATTGGTTCTGGTGTTTTGAAATTTAAGACAATATGCTTATGAGAAAACTTCAGAGTTGGTTGAGGGAACCTGAGCTGCAGATTCCCCACTGCTGGAACCACTGGAAGTCAGACTGGATCAAACACCCACGAATAAGCTGTCAGAAAACTACCCTAGCAGCGAGACGGGAAAATATGCTTATAGATTTTACCATTTCTCTTCTCCCCAATCCATTGACTAAGCTGCTGTTACAGCTGGGGCCCTACAGACTCGATGGAGCTCATTAGCACAGCAGAATAAAGAGAGAAAATCCTGCCACTGTACCTAAATCAATCCCGGCTAATATACACATCACAGGCTCAGCCACAGACTCTTTCATTACAGCATATCCTATAAGACAATCCACCGTCATATAAAATGCCATAGGGGAGTACGTATGTTCCCAAACCCCGAGGAAAACGAAGCAGCTAGCGAACCTCCATCTCATTCTTCAGTCTTTGACAAGAAAAAGAAACAAGATGTTTTTATCTTGCGGGCCACCATCTGGTTTTCTCTTGTGTGGTCCGCAGGAGAGTGATCGTGCCGACATGGTTCCGAGCATCTTACAAAACTGGATCTTCAGGTCGTGTCTGTACTTGATTTTAAATGAAAAAGAAAGGTGTAGGCACAACAATAGACTTGAGGCTATGTACTGGGAGCAACAGAAAGTCAACCCAATTATTCAAATACAGCCACTAAAAACCAAACAGACAAGTACTGTTAGGGAAATCATCTGATAATTAAAATATTTGCCTGAAATTATGTCCAATCCACAGCACCTGGAAAAAAAAAAATCAACTAAACGGGCAGAAAAAGAGAACCCCAAGTCTAACACCTGCAAATTTCTCAAAGGAAGGTAAGAAAACAAATTCAAGTCACTAGATCCTAATACATCCATATGGTGTCTCTTCCAAGTCAAACACATTGCATGTTTTCTACTGTGGGTGGAACTAGACTCCCGAGATTTTGGGCTGTCACATCTAAACCTGAATCCTGGCCTAAAAACTTAGCTCTAAACAAAAGATCCTCTCTCCACTTCCATTCCAATACTATATTGTGATTAGTACTTATTTTTATGGTGGTTCTCATGGTGGTAAATTTTGTAAATAATACTATTGACAGTTCATGAACAGAACTAAACACATTTCTGAAGGACAGTTGTCTCACTGGATATAATGCTGTTGTTGCTAACATCCGTCTTTTAATCTCTGGATGCACATACAAATAACACGTCGATGTAAAACAAAAAAGGGAAGCATCCTTTATTATTTGCCATAAACCCTCCTTATGTTGTTTCATCTGTATAAAGTTGTTACTTATCATCTATTATATAAAAGCCACCAGGTGGTCTGCGTTTTGCAAGGCTCTAAAATAGTAGCTACAGCAAATCAAGCTACTGCTTATCTCTTTTGTGTCCTGTTGCTGACAAGCTTGGTGGCTGTGGCAGAGGCTGGAGAGGTTTATCCCGCACCAGCCCCACGGCTGAAGGGAGGAATGCCTGCTCTGCCCTCTCAAACACTGCCAAGGTGATGGAGCTCTGAGACGACAGGTCCCAGACCCGTCCTCCTTCGACAGGGAATTGGCTTAGTCCTGCACAAACTCAGGAAAAACACGGGGGTGATTTCAATCCTAAATTTCCCCTGTTCCCAAGTGGACTTTGAAAAATAAGGAATGTCTGGATGATGAATGAGCGATTTCCCAGTAAGAAATGCTCATCTACTGGCAGACTGTTTTCTGTGCATATAGACCCAATACAAATAATTTAATCGTGGCACCTTATTTACCAGGGGAACATCTGTCTATCTTCCCTAGATGCTGTTAAAGAAAGATGCGGGGAATATACAAAGAGAATGTCTTGCCACGGTGTTTTCTTGCACTTCGTGGCGTGTGTGTGTGTGTGTGTTCGGAGAAATGAGATTGTTTAACGACGCATGCAACAGTACAAAGATTTTTCCTTTTAATTTAAAGCCTCGGTTAGGGATCGGCTTTCAGCTGAGCGTCACATTTGAGAACCAGGGCCAGAAGCGTGCTAGTCCCCAGGTTCTCACAGCCCGCGGTGTGCTCGGCACGCCAGGGGAGGGAGCGGAGCTCCGCGCTGCTCGACAGTGACACTCGCTGGGCGGCCGGGAGCGGGGGCGCGGGAGGGGGGGACAGGCCGGTCTGCAAGCACGGGGAGGCTTCACACCTCCCGGGGCCCTGTGGAAACGGCACGGGTTTGGTCCTCGCCCCCCCTGAAGCGTTTGATGCGGGCTGCAGACGGAGAAGGGGGTGTGCGTGAAAAGTGGGGGCAGAGATCAGAGCTTGTTTCTGTTCTCCACAAAATTTGAGTGCTTCATTACCGCCCTGTGCCACTATCTTGAGGTTCCTGAGGTGCATTTGCAGAACACGCAACGGTGACTTTAGTGGCACAGTTCGCATAAACTGTGTGTACCTGCGAACAGGATGCAAGGCAGCGTCGCGTTCCTCCCCCCAGCCTTTTGCCGCAGAACTGGAGCGGAGCTGCCTCTCCCCCTGAGCTCTAGCAATCATTTGCATCTAGGTCATCACATTCCCAAAGATGAGGCTAATGATTTCTGGGGGTTTTAGAAAGGAAAGCTGAAAATCCTCTTGTTGGGGACAAAGGCCAATTCATTTTACAAGTGGAAGCTCATTTCCTCCCCATCATACCCTGAGGTTCGTACAGATCTCAGGCACTCCGTGAAGCTGGAACCTCTGAAATCTCGCACGGATTCATTCACAGAAAAATTGTAATGCCAACTTTTGTCAGCTGAAACCCAAACAGTACCCACTTTCCAGTGTATCAATGTCCAAAACATGTTCTTAGTGGGGGAAGGACCAAGCTCATTTTTTTAAAGCGCTCTGTAAGGCTTGTCAATAGGAAATCCAGTACATATATAGCATTCATATACCTACATGGGTATGCATTTATGTATTATACATATACACCTATACCTCCACATGTTAAAAATCTGCACAGGGAGTACCTGAGACCCAGATTGGACTGTAGAGCACAGGCTACCTGCCCTGCACTGCGCATGGGGAGCAACAGGCACCTATTCAGCCACAGCGGGTTGAATCGTGTTCTGGCCATGCCTCGTGCTCACAGGGAAGCTGCAGCAAGCTGAAGAGGGGTGTATCTTGGTCTGTGTGTCTGTGTTAATCTTTGGCTTTGGCCCCATGTTATCCTTCCAAATTACAAGTTGTTCTTCCTATGTCACTCAAATGCATCGCTTCCTGTTTCCACCAAAAGCTGCGTGCTCTGGGAAGAGCTCTTAACTGCGTGTAAAAGGGGTCTCTCTATATTATGTTGTAACAAAATAACCTAGTCATAGATTGTGCTTCTGCAATATAACTACATATTTCAATATTCCTTTTCGTGATGAAAAAGGTAATTAGCAAGGTCGTTACAGTTGCCACTTATAAGGGGGAAGATAGTAATTCCATTAATGTGCTCACAGGAACTTCATTTATATTACCTCTTAACCTTTACAAGGATATTATCATTCCAATAATTAATTGCTTTTTGCCATTTAATTTGCAGTTTACCATTTTCAAGCAAAATTACCCATTAAACTGAGGACTCTTTTTAAAAAAAATATATCCTTCACTCAAATATACACCACAAGCCATCCTTAGAGAAGCTAGATATTTGCTAAGCCACTTTCACGTTTGTCTGAGAAGAGAGGACTATGGTAGTTCTGTGTATTAAAGATCCGCCCATCGCTTGGGCCTTTAACCATCTGGAGGAAAATGAGGCAGAATGGGGCTGAGGCAGTGATGAGGAGGGAATTAATTCTTATTCCCTTCCTCCAAATTCAGGAAGGCAATGAGTCCTTCCTCTCTAATTGATGCAGTGGGAGTTGTCTTTCCTCTTTCTTCGCAACCATCTTGTTTCTTCAGCTGAAGTTAATTTACGCCAATACCCACCCATGAGTGCTTCTGTTAACTTCAGTGACTGAAAAAAGAGAGGAACTTCGGCTCAGCCTTGTAAAACACAGAAACTCTGTCCATGAATCACCAAGAACTTAAGCACATCTTCAAGTCAGTGACCAACACTTTGGAGAATGGAGCTCAACACACGTATTCCTGCTCACACTCAAGTCTCTAGTAAAACAACTATTCATTTCAATGAATCAGGCACAAGCCGATATTCCTGTGGTGGCGTGCTGGCATACTATCTCTGCTACTGATAATAAAAATTGTGTCCAAATCTCATCATGCTAAAAGAAAATTGGATTAATATTGGTATCTGAGAAGGTGGATAATGCATCCCAAGTAGGCATATCTATGATAGAGTGAAACACATACCTCTGAGAGATGGATTTGCATGGGAGAATGGAGAGGACGTGACAAAATGAATAAAGAAAGGAGATACAGGAGAAGAGGAAACAGAAGAAGCAGGTATGAACTAGACTGCACCATTGATTTATGAATGAAATCTAAAAGTTTTTTCTGATTCAGGTGCAAAAATCAAACTAGCCCTTGGGCAGTTCTACCTTTGCAACTGGCAAGTCCATGATATGTCACCCAAAATGATGTGTCTGGATGATATGTCACATGCCTACAGGCACCAAGTGGATCATTTTACTGTGAAAATAAGACATTTTATTTATTTTATGGTAAAATCAAACATCCTTTTTTTTTCCACCCCCTTCTCCATGAGTGTAAGGAGAGTCTGGGCTTGCACCAGCATTCAAACACAGTGTTTCCTTTCTGCAGCACTGAAGCTGGGGCATGCTCTCAGTATTATTTGCAGACAAGTCAAAAGACACAGTCAGACCAATGGGGTAAAAAAAAATAAGTGTCTAGTCAATGGTCCATCATACAAGTTTGCTGTGCAGCCAGCGGAGAGGACTAGGTAGGAATCTTAGGATGACTTGCCTTCTGAAAGTGCCTTTCTTTCACTCCTCTGATAGGCAGGAGGTCTGGATGGTTAGCTATGGACTTCACCCCTGACTTTTAGATGGTAGAAGACTGGTGAGATGTGTCCCATCATAAGTACTTAACTTTGTCTTCAAGTCTTCAGGTATCCAAGAGAGTGAGAAGAGATTCAGGCCACTTAATATTCAGAGCTCCCTATATCAGCAGTGGATCAGCAATCACACCACTAGTAAAGCAGCAAAGTAGTCTGCTTTTTGACCAGTGGAAGGAAAGCCTAGCTCCATGCCAGCATGGGCATTTCTTGCCATAAGCTTTCTGCAGTGAGGCACAAATATTGCTTGAAAACAATCTGCTAATTTCTGCCAGTTAGCACTGCAGTCTGCAATCTGGTTAAGGCACCTGATGCTTCTCTTTAAGGTGTTACTGTGCCTATATTACTACGACTCTGGACTTTATCACATAAAAGGCCATGTATCGGACAGAAGTAGAAAGAAGCCACTAATCATCAAAATTAACATTAAAATATCCTTTCAAAACCTCCACATTGGCAGTTCACTCAACATGACATTTGCTTTTTGAAAGGCATGTGCTCTGCATGCACAACGTTTTAAGGTGTCATTGTTTAAGGCAAGTTGACAGTGATGGGTGATGTATAAACAGACTGATAATATTCTGAAGAGAGCTCTACCTGCATGGACAAGAAAGTCCTTGCTAGTTTGCATGCAAGAGGAAGCTTGGGGCCTATTCTGGGGATCTTGATAGTCTCTTGTAATTAATACTGTACTTGGAGGTTGCTGGAAGTGCTCCTTGAGCTCCTGCCAGGGAGTGAGTGCTTCACAAAGCTGTTGACGCCGTGCTATACACCAGCCGAACCAACCTACTCAGCTGCAGTAGATGCTGACACAGAACTCCTGCATTGGCAAAACTCTCATCTGAGCAGCAAAATGCACAACGCTTTTTCCTTCCAATGTAGTCACTGAGTGACATCAGTACTATCCAGCCATCTGACAGCCGCATCACTCAGCATGGCAAGGCTGAGCTGTCTTCCTTCTGCATTTCAAAGCAGGCAGCCCATCACTGTGCTCCCGCCTGCTGTCCCGCAGCCACCCGACGGGGCTTGGGACAGACTAAGTTGCCACCACTCTACCCCTTCTTGGCAGAGCTGCCCAGAGTTATTCCAGCCTCCCTATTTCAGATTGCAAATGGAGAAATATGCACCAGAGACGCCAGAGTTTAGAAACCAGGTTGCTTCCTACAACCTTCGCCTTCCTTTGGGGACATAATTATTGGCTTCCAGTGCGTCAGTCGTGGGGATGCCAGCCCTGTAATAATGCCATGAAGGCAGAAATGACCACCAGAAAGGGATGGCAGATAATTTTAGCAGGAAACTGCAGGCTTAAACATATTTCTTCTGGAGGTGAGCAGATCTTTGCAGAGAAATTGTTTGCAACTCATCTGCAGTGAGTGCGACCAGTGTCAGCCATTAAGTAGTAAGTTATTTTTATCCACTGCAACTCTCCAGCATCTCTGAGGGTGATGGCATTTCGCCAAGGCTTTGGGAGGGCTGCATGGGCTGACTCACAAAGATGAATGGTTGAGGCAAGCCCGGAGGACACTTCTGAGTCAACTTTACAGAGGGAATCAAATCCAAATATACCAGGTAGCTCCACATTGGAGTTGCTGAGAAGTTGTTTTGCTTCCTTCCTGACAGATGTCAGAGAGTGTGACTTCTGTCATTTTGGAAACTTTTACTTTTCCTGCTATAGCAATAAAGTTCCATTAAATTCACCCAAACAGAATTGCTATGAGCACTAAGGAAACCTGTTTATGACACCCGTACCTGTAAAATTAAGTTGATGCTGTAATGCTGCTATGAAAATAGTCATGTTTATCAATATTTTTATGTGACTTGCACTAGCAACATCTCTAAGGTGCAGTTTCACATGATGGATTTTGTGGTGAAGCTCTTGCCCCTATGCCACACCATTGCTTGTCCCCTCAAGAGTTCCTTGTTCCCTCATGGTTCCAGGTTCACTTTTGCGTGACAAAATTGTCAGCTGCCATTTAAAAGGGAGGTCCTATCCCCCAGTTTTCCTTGGCCATACACTCTTGTCCCTTTTGTGCCAATATGAATATTTGTGCAGGATTTGCTGGGTTAGCAAGGTGAGAAATCTACGATCTTGTGCAACTACATCCCAAGGAACAGCTACCAGATCCAGTATAGCAGTTATTCACGCTAAGGACTGTACTTTGGATAAATACTGTACTTTGGACTATGGTAAAGAAATTGGCTGGAGCTGAGAGAAGCCAGTCGTACTACCCTGCATGCATGGCAGAAGTGTGTCAGGGGGTAGATGAAAAAAGAAGGGCAAAAGTTATGCAAGTTTAAAAGGGAGCTTTGGAAAAAATAAATAGGCTTCAAAACAGAGACCAGCCAATCAGTGCAATAGAGAAAATGAAATGGAAAAGGCTGCAGAAATGCACTTCATTATCCATTTTATTACTGTGTCTATATTTATGCATCTCTTGTTCTGCCAAGCAGAGTAATAGTACCTGGGAATCTTGTATGAATCCTGAATGACAGCAATATATGCTACATTTATCATGTGTCTCCAGTGACTTGAACTGTAAACACAAAGCGACCATAATGGTTGGGTTCTGGGGAAAATGAGAATTGCCTAAGCTATTCAGGCATTTCAGTGATGAAAAGTTATGGTTCATCACTAGCTGTGGGAGCTTAAGGCAGTAGTCTGGATTTCCATTAAAGGATCGCAATGAACAGTCTGTTCACAGGAAACAACGCCAGAAAAGTCAAGGGAAGAAAAAACTAAGAGATTCGACTGAGATCCATAAGATGTGGACATTTGACCCACAAGTCTGGATTAAAAGAGAGCAGTTGGAGGAGCTGTTGAAAAAGGGAACTCTGCCAAGTTTGCAGCAGTTATGGTCTGTGTTAAAACTTGTGCTGCTGAGGTACTTACTCAAAAGGCATTTTTTCTAATGCCATCATTCCCATGATTTATTAGATATACATTTGACTTCTCATGATCCATGTCATGGCCATGTCATGATTCCATAGATGGCCTTGTGTTGATTGGCTGATGTGGAGGCACCGCCCAGTAATTTAGGTATAATTCTCTAGATTTTCTTTGCTAGAGACTGACCTCAGCTGAGATCAGGATATAGCAAAGGGTCCTGTTTCTTTGCCTGATGGTGAATAGTTGTATTTTTTGTTCAGTTGTTTGGGTTATTTTTATTTCATCTATAAACCAGAACACATTCCAGAGACTTTTTGCCAGCAGGACATAGGCAGTCATTGCTTGAAGAGAAAGAATAGCAGGTCTGGCATACACCATTAGCGTTATATCATGTGTTACTCATGTCCCGCTTCTACTTTTTTTTTGGCAAAAATATTCCCCTTCATTGCTATATTGTTGTTATCATGCTAACAATAATCACCTATATTACAGATCTCATCGGCATACCAACAGGAATGTGCAAAGGAAGATAACCTTTATACCTCTGCCACAGAGACACAGTGCCACTAAGGTGATGCAGCTAGTTAGCCACAAGCAGATACTAGTTCTCCTGGCTCCACCATCTAAGCCATTTGTTTCTTCTTTTCTAGGTGAAATTTGGGCCCTCACTGAAGTGAGTGGCAGCACCATGACCAATGCTATTGACCTTGCCAGGGATGTGGCCATGTAGTTTAGATGACCGCTTCTTTAGAGAAGTCCTGTATTCTGTAGAGTTCTAGAGCCAAATATATTTAGACTAAATCCTATTAGTTTTGCTGACACAGTACTTCCCTTGAAATCAATGGTTAGGTTTTTTTAGCAGGAGATGAACAGGAAGATTTCATGTGTTTGGTATGCATTAAAGTGCATACTGTACTGCTAGTGTTATCTTTTCAGTGAGTTATAACAAACAGGAATTTTACAGCTCCTCAACCAGGTGGCTGATTCAGCATCACATATATTATATGATTGAATTAAATCTGGCCAGGGACATCAAGGGCAACAAGAAAAGATTCTATAGGTACGTCAGTGATAAAAGGAAGCCAAGGAAAAAAGTGGGCCCTCTCCGGAACGAAACGGGAGACCTGGTTACCTGCGATATGGAGAAGGATGAGGTACTCAACAAATTTTGCCTCAGTCTTCACTGGCAAGTGCTCAAGCCACACCGCCCAAGTTACAGAAGGCAAAGGCAAGGACTGGGAGAATGAAGAACCACCCACTGTAGGAGAAGATCAGGTTCGAGGCCATCTGAGGAACCTGAAGGTGCACAAGTCCATGGGACCCGATGAGATCCATCCACGGGTCCTGAAGGAACTGGCGGATGAAGTTGCTAAGCCACTATCCATCATATCTGAGAAGTCAT
>NW_008794446.1:1306542-1308731 GCF_000699145.1 Aptenodytes forsteri | reverse complement strand
GGGAGACCTTATAGCAGCTTTCCAGTACCTGAAGGGGGCCTACAAGAAAGCTGGAGAGGGACTTTTTACAAGGGCATGTAGTGATAGGACAAGGGGTAATGGCTTTAAACTGGAAGAGGGTAGATTTAGATTAGATAGAAGGAAGAAGTTCTTCACTATGAGGGTGGTGAGGCACTGGAACAGCTTGCCCAGAGTAGCTGTGGATTCCTCATCCCTGGAAGTGTTCAAGGCCATGTTGGATGGGGCTTTGAGCAACCTGGTCTAGTGGAAGGTGTCCCTGCCCATGGCAGGGGGCTTGGAACTGGATGATCTTTAAGGTCCCTTCCAACCCAAACCATTCTATGATTCTATGATTCTATGATTCTATGATATTATAGCCACTACTGCTGACTGTGAGGCATGACAATAAATCCTCAAGTGAGATAGCATGAGCTAACCAAAAACTTGAGAACTGTACGTTCTTCTGGAGCTTCAAGGGACACATGACTACAGGTTGCTGTCAGCGTGACCTTTGGCCAAATCACTCATGGAGTCATACCTTAATTTGCAGAATGGGGTCAACTCTGTCTGAGCTTTTGAAAAATTGTTAGCTCAAGGAATGGGCTGATTTGGTCTGCTGAAAAGTAGCTACAGTATTAACCTGTTGGAAAATAAACTGACAAAAAATCCAACTCTAATTGACTTAAAGACACAGAACATTTTCCTGTGTTCCCGCCTATCAGCTGGATTTTCTAGCCCAACCACAGCACAAAATGAGATCAAAATGCTGCAGAAAGCTGGTGAATAATTTGATGGCAGAGAACTAGTGAAGAACATAAGGCAGTGATGGATTTCTTTTGGGGTATTTTGTGTGCAGTGGAGAGCCTGGCAGAGCTGAGTTCCACTCACCTGATCTTCTACAGGGGCTGCCGCGTAAAGGGCTGTTATGACTTTCACAGGGATGGTGTAGCTGAGCAGCGAGTTACTATAGCCAGCTTCCTGCAGATGCTCTTCTTCACTGCATCTGAAAGCATCAGGTCCTGTAAACTGTACGTAACAGTAGCATTGTCAAATTCTTTTTATCTATTACACTGTAAGAAAATACAACTGATTATGGGCATTTGTTATATGACGTTTCACCTGCCTGACTTCACTTCATAATCTTTCCTGTTCCTATGTCCTCTGTGCACCATACTGAGGCAAGCTCTGCATTAGTCTATCCTCCCCTTCCTTCCTTCCTTCCTTCCTTCCTTCCTTCCTTCCTTCCTTCCTTCCTTCCTTCCTTCCTTCCTTCCTTCCTTCCTCAATCTCTTCTGTTATTCTTCTTTTAATGTATTTTTACATTTTTTTCTTCCTTCAGCACAAAAATCCTCTTTTCTCACTCTCATTTGCCTGTGACAACACCCATAGCAAGGGCTATTCCTCCTTCTCTGTCTTTAAGAAATCATTTCCTTTATGTCCTGCTCTATCACTCCTCTTTTGCCACAGGGTAGGGAAATACTAGGTCCAGTCACGTCTTTGACCCCAGTCAACCTATTCATCCACTGGAGTTTTATTCTTACTTAGCCTTTTAAGGAACAGATTCAGGTGACTATTGCAAACCTTTTTGTCTTTCCCTTCAAAACATACATGTACCTCCAAGCATTTGAAAATATAACTGCATTAGTAGCTCAAGCTACTTAGACGGCAGGTGGCATTCCACAGACCACACAATCCTTATTCTGCAGGCTAAACTGTGGTCCTGTCTGTAGTGCACCAAATGTGCTTTTTGTGAACACTTTCACCAGCTGCATAGTGGTAACAGTTAATTTGCTGTCTATTCCTGGTGAAAAAATAAAATCCAAACATAATAAGGAACTGAGATAAGAAAATGTCCTGGTTGTGTCTGGGATAGAGTTAATTTTCTTCCTAGTAGCTGGTACAGCGCTGTTTTGGATTTAGGATGAGAATAATGTTGATAACACACCAATGTTTTAGTTGTTGCTAAGTAGTCCTTACACTAGTCAAGGACTTTTCATCTTCCCATGCTCTACTGACTGAGGAGGCTGGAGGTGCACAAGAAGCTGGGAGGGGGCACAGCCAGGACAGCTGACCCAAACTGGCCAAAGGGATATTCCATACCATATGATGTCATGCTCAGTACATAAACTGGGGGGAGTTGGCCGGGGGGCGGTGACCACTGCTCGGGGACTGGCTGGGCATTGGTCGGC
>NW_008794446.1:1297192-1299601 GCF_000699145.1 Aptenodytes forsteri | reverse complement strand
TTTTTTTTTCCCTGATTCTCTCCCCCATCCCACTGGGAGGCAGGGGAGTGAGCGAATGGCTGTGTAGCGTTTAGCTGCCTGCTGGGTTAAACCGCAACAGAAAATCAACAGAAAACACCATGTACCAGACATTTCTTTGCTGACACCTGTAGTTTTGGTGCCGTATCTAGCTTTGGTATCGGAACTTATGCTTGAGTAAATTATACACACTACACAAACTGTCTTACATTGATACACAGAAACTGATATTTGAAATCAAAGACCCTTCTGGCAGTTACAGATCACAAACTCCCAATTGTTTTATCCAACAGTGTACATCCAGTTAACAGGATGTTAACAGGACAATGTTTGCTGGTGGACAACCAAACTGGTAAGAATGTCATGTCAAACCCACCTTCGTGACACATACAAGCCATGTCACAGCAGCTGAGTTTTAGATGGTGACCTCACTGCATGATCACATTTGCATTTTTGTTTAAAAAAATCTGTTCTGAGGAAAAATCTAGCCTGCAAATATTATCCATATCGGAAAAAAAGAGGATTTTTTTTGGTAGCTGCATCTAATATTCCTAAAAGAACAACAAAAGACAAGCCCTGGTGTCCTCATACAAATACTTCTTTCAGTTGTGGGAGATTAAAAAGTGCTCCCTCGGTTATTTCGCATTTTCCTAGGATAACACATGCACAGATAAACACATGCTGTTTCAAAATCCTATCGGTTCCTGCCAGCCCAGTGTGTTATGTTAGCTAGAAGCATTCTGGCTCATGAAACACATTCTTGAAAAAATGCTCACCCATCAAGGAGCATCTGAAAGCAGAACTGGATGCTTCAAAAGAAAATGCATGAACCAACTGATAGAGGAAAATCTTTGTGGCTCCTTGTATGTTTGTGGTATAACTTGCTGGACGAGACTTGGTAATGGTCTTGACTTATCTGACACTTGTGGTTCAGATGTTCAAGTCTTTCTGACTTCAAGGTGTGCCTTCACTCTGTCAACTCATCCAACAGGTTAACAGCATTTGAAACATTGTTCAAACTGCTAACAACATCCAATTTACAGCTGGGAGGGGATTTTTCTAAAAATAGGATTTTCTTGACATGCTTAAATACTAATTGTTCACACCTGTGATGACTGCATGCTGTTTTATCTCTTCTGACATGGAGAAGGGAGGTTCTGGCTCCTGGAAGCTTAGTCAGAAGTAAAGGGCATCTAGGAGGAGATAACATCAGTGAAACGGGCTGGAGGAACATAAACTAAGAAGGAAAACAAGGTGTCTGAAAATACTTGAAAACCTGCTTGCTGACTAGCCAAGAGTAGAAACAAAGCACTGCACAGGCTGTTCAGAAAAGCTGGCCTTTTTTGTAGAGCATCCATGGGAGGAAGCGAACAAAAAATAAAAATTAAATAGAAAAATATCCTATCACTGTCCCCATCATGCTAAGATTTCAGGACTGGGGCTCTGGTCATATATTTTTTTCTTGAGATAAATGACTCAGACTAAAAGAAAAAAATAAGTGAATTAAAACATTCAGAAGTTCAGTGCTCCACCGTGGGCATAAAGGCAAAGGTTACTCGATTTGCTTGCAGTTCTTTTCAGGAAGAGCCTACGGAAGAGCAATGTGAAGTCCCCAAGCCCCTGAGGAGTTACGCTACCACTTGAGTCTTTGCTTTTTGATCCACACACCATCAGACAAATGGAAACAGACTTTCAATTGCATACGCAAGGCGCTGTTGTTTTCAGAGCTAATGCTCTGGTGGGACCCTTGTCTTCTTAAATAACAGCTGTGCGCTGTATGGAGTCATCTGTTTTCCATGGCATCTTACCTTCATCTGGACACCTGCCTTTTGTCCTTTGGAAAAGCTCACAGAAATCCCTTCATCACACCTCAGCGCTTGACACGGGACATGTCACGGCTGCAGCACGAGAGCAGGGCGCATGGCTGGGCTCCTGCAGATGCTTGACCCATACCACCAAAGCGGCACTGCTGCAGGTCCTTGTCCAGGCTGTCCAGGGGAGCGAAGCCCGCTGCTGCTGTGGCGGGGGACACGGATCCCACCACGGCCCCGGCTTGCAAAGCCACGTCTCCCTCGCTCTGCGGCGGAGAGGCAGTTCTGCTGCTCTGGAGCTGCAAGGAGACCTCGGGGGTAAAGCCTCTGTGTCAGCACATCCACAGCCGAAACAAGGCACCCTCCACATTTTGACACACTTCTACTGTCATCGCTATTAGCTTATACAATAAAGAGTCCATTTATTTTTCCTTTTTCGTTATCCTCATAACTAAAGCATTTATTTAATGAAATAAATACGGCTATCTGACCTCAGGAAGTGAACCCCCTTTCTTATCATCAACCCAAAATCTTTTATTTATTCCCCTGAGTGCCACCTGTACAGGGACCAAAAGGTCCA
>NW_008794446.1:1290044-1296854 GCF_000699145.1 Aptenodytes forsteri | reverse complement strand
TCCGACACTGGGAAGCGAGCCCTGTCATACTCTCAGTTCCGCTGCGGAATCGCAAGCTGACGTTTGCAGCGTTAATTAAAAATAAAATTCATTTTTGCTTCTCCAGTGACATGCCACGCACCTGTTTGATCCCTCCAAATCGTGGGGAGGTTTGTATTGCTTAGCTCGGAGGGCACTTCTCAAGCTTTTTCTGATTTAACCGTTTTCTAGCTATGGATAGGTCATGCTTTAACCGAATGTAATCTTACTGATTAAAGCTGTTCTAAAATAGTAAAGTTGTGTATTATAACATACGCGAAGAAGAAAGACTCAGCAATTATTTTAGTTATTTACCAACTCATCCGGAGTGGGTTGAGGTAGTTTTTTCTCTAAACCCATGTAGTAGGTTTGTTTTTTGGTTTTGTTTTTTTTTTTTTTAGTAAGACCACGAACTTGGGATGTTTACAGGCTATGTAACCTGCTTCTTTGTAACTGTGTGGAAAGTTAGTGTCTTTTTTATTTTCTAGGAAATGCTGGAAGCACTCAAGGCTCTCTCAACCTTTTTTGTTGAAAACAGTTTGCGCACCCGAAGAAACTTGCGTGGAGACATTGAACGACGAAGCTTAGCCATAAATGAAGAATTTGTCCATATATTCAAGCAAGTTAAAGAGGTAGCATTTTTACAGTATGACTAGCTATCTTGCAAGAGTACTGCTATGTAATTTAAAGTTTAAAAAAAGAAAAAAGGATTAAGAGAGATTTTGACTTCCAGGACAAATATACTTTTACAGTAAAATTGTTTCATCGTTTGTTTCATTTGATGAATATCCTGCGCAGAGAGAGGTGATGTTTCAAACAGATAAAAATCCCAAGTGAACGTTGATCTTTAGAGGTGCATTCTCTCCATTGATTAACAAGGAGCCTGGAGCAACTATGTTCCTTGTAACTTGGGCATCTCATTTTGGTGGGATGAAGCTGGGCCTAGGCATGGCATTTCTGATTTAAAACACAGTTTCTGTTGTTTGAACTTATTTAGGAGCTTGAGAGTATAAACGAAGATGTGCAAGCGATGAGCAGCTGCTGTGAAGATATGTCCAGTCGTTTGAAGGTAATATATAAATAGATGTGCTTTGTATATTTTTCCTTTTGAGGTGGGGATTATTATTATCCTTTTAAAGGATATTATTATCCATTTAAAAGGATAAATAATTATTTTGGAGGATTAACAGCGACACCAAGATGTTTGCATAGTATGCGTATTATGTTACTTTAGGATATTAATACATTTCTTTTTACTTGTTTAGAAAATGTATTGAGGAAGTCATTTTAATTTCTTCCAAATTGCAATTCAGAATGCAGCAATATACTTATTTTGAGAATAGCAATGTGATATCCATTTGTATGTGAGTGGAGAGAAAATATTTTATTAGATTGGATGTGTGTGAGATTAAAGGGTTAGTTACATTTGTGTATTTCCGTTTAAAATCTGTGTGCCTTCTGCATTGACTACATCTGTTGACTTATGTGTTCATATAAATACGTCCAGTATATTTATAAGAAAGTATCTTGTAGTCCAAAGAGGGAGCCAAATCTAGTGTGCCGTCTTCATTCTGTTGGTTTTGTTTCATAATATTGTCTCAGAATGCTGGTATGCAACAAAACCAATTCTGTTTCATATTAATCCTGAATCCATAATATTTTAGGGGGAAAAAAAAAAAGTTGTGTTTTATAATGCATTACTGAATCTGGCTTGGTTTTAGTGTACAAGTTCAATATTCAATACAGTGATGAGTTTAAAAGGTTTATGGATGCTGAAGTGTAGAAGTTTTGCGAAACGAAATCTGTTCTGAATATAGCACATAAGTTATAGTCTGTGAATGAGAATCCTTCACTAAAAAATCCTGTGAAAACAGTTGCTTTTTCCCCTCCTAATGTGTGTGTGTGGGGACATTAGATGTTCCCCTACTTAGATTAATAGGTTTCATATTCATGTATGTCATTCCCATAAGAATGCTTGTAGTTTGATGAACTTGTTCCAGAAAGTGTGAGTACAGTGTTGCCCACTGCCGTACTCACTTTTCAATTTTGGAAGGCAATGGGTAATGCACCTCGGAGGTCTCAGATCTCTTTGAACACTGTTAATGTGGATGTATTCTCTAGTGCAGTTCAGGAACTGTTTGATTAAACTCCTAGATGTGGAAATGAGTCGAGTGTCCATGCAGATTTTTGCTCTTTTCTGTCTTTAGATCATGAAGTGTACCTATCATCTGTGACTTTTTTTTTTCTTTTTCCCAGAGTAGAGCCACCCTGCAGTGATTTCTTTTTCTGTTAAAGTCAGTAGGTAGTTTTGTTCTGTGCCCCACAGGAGGTTTCCTCTAGAGCCCTGTAGAACTTATAACTAGTCTCAATTCAACCCCTGTTTTCTTTGTATGAATGTAAATCAAGTTAATAAGCCCATGAACTAGCACTCAGTTGTCAAATACTCTGGTATTTTATCTGTAATAGGACATGAAGACTTGCAAGCATGTGCTCAAGCTGAATAAGAAGACAAAAATGAACTAAGCAGAGCAAATAGAAGATACAAAGATGAGGATCTATAGCATAAAAGGCAGAAAAGTGTGCTAAGAGAGCAGGGCAGATACAAGATATGAAAGGGACTATATATTGATAAGTCAGAAAGCTTTTTACCTTTTTTATTTTGTAAGTTTATAATACCATCCAATCCAAATAACCAGATACTGTCAGATCTGATTTCAGGACAGTGACTTGATAAATGCAATGGCTGGAAGGGAGAGAAGGAGGCAAGTGCTGGAATGGAATAAAGCGCGGTTGAAGGATAATTAAAGTTTTAATTAGTATACTGAGGTGGGGAGGAAGAGAAAAATATTTCTATTTTGGATCTGCAAGAAACATCAAATATCAAGTTTCTGATTTTTCTGGCATGTCTGACTCTTTTCTGCCAGTTACCTTGTTTTGCTTAGATGTAAGCTCTTACATTATATACCTGCAATAATAACAGTATCTGGCATGTATTTGAATGCATGTAAATAAAACCTGGCTTCCTGATGTATCTAGCTAGATCCAGAAAACCTGCTTTTCCTTCCTTTCTGCTGTCCTACTGTTAGCATTCTTCTTGGCAATTAGTACCTCTGTCCAGAAAGTACTGGAAAGGAAGCAAATTTCTTCTTCTGTCTTCTTGGGTTGTTAAAATCTGCAACCCTGAAGGAAGGGGGGAAAAAAAAAGTCTGGAATTAGTGGATTTCCATACTGAATAGTTCAGGTCCAGTCTTTTGTTGTAATAGTCGTGTTTTGCTAGGCTGAAGCATTGAAAATCAATATTATTAAAAAAAAGTTTAAAATACAAATACATTAAAAATCTAAATATTATTATTTATATAAGATATAAAAAGCTTAAAGGTATCTTAAATTATTTTGGAACTACTAAATGTTCAGTAAATTCTGTTGAGTGTTTATTAAATTTGCATGCTAGTCCATAATAGTTTCCTTTAGAAAAGTCAGCAACTGGCACCTCAGCGGTGCCTGCTGTCTATATTCACGGGACAGCTCAGGCTCTCTCTGATGCCTGAAGTTGTAGCTGGGTGGTTGCAGTCCTTTCACCTTTCAAAGTGTTCCTGTACCTCGACTGCTTTTCCATTGTAACTAATGTAGTGTGACAGGTAGAGAGGCTGAAATGAATCAGTGTGCGTATATACTTGCATTAGACCTCTCACAGGTTTCAAGACTGGCATCTTCATTTTGGCAAACACTGTAATTTAGACGTATTACAGTCTTGAAATCATTCATGCAGAATATCTTTATAGCTCTTTCCCCTTCTTCACTTGCAATGTTATTCCATACTGAATGTGTTTTGATTTTGGGATTTTTTTTTTTTTTTTGTTAAATCTTCTTATTTTTCTGCCCAAAAGATCACTGGTGGTGTCCAGTGGGAAACCAGTAATTCCGGATGTCTTTTATCCTCTTGCTGAGCGATAAGTTTCTGAACTCTTTAACTTCAGTTGCAGCAATCCCTTTAGTCATGCAGCTGCTGTCTGTAGCAGAATTGTTTCTGCATGGATTCCCTTGCATTGTCATCACTGAACATTTAGGGCTGTGATGGACTTCCTAAGTGCATTGCACTTGGTCCTTACCGCCCTGCTTGGACTGTAGAGCTAAACTTGCCTAGACCAGCACAGACAGCTGTATTCGTGTTGTCTAAAATGGCTGGATTGACACTGGTGCTGGGCGGTTCAGCATCCAAAGGAACTTGTTTCATTTTTCATTTTGTAACAGCAAACAATTTACAGTTGATGGACAAACAAAATAATCAGAACCATTCCTAATATTTATATTAATGTTTTTGTATTAAATATAAATTAAAAAATAACCATGTGTGAATATAAATGTACATAAAGATGAAAATATATATGGATAAGGATATTGATTTATTTTTTCATGGCTGAAAATAGGGAGAGTTAACAAATACTTCAAGAAGGCCCTTTGTCTCGAAGAGTACACTCTTTAAACTGCTTATAGTCAGAAAGCTTCAAAAGTATTATACATTTTAAAGGTTGTGTAATACATTTGATATGTTTGTGTTTGTTTCACATACTTAACGATTCTAATTGAATTTTAGGCAGCAAAGGAACAAACCCAGGACTTGATAGTAAAAACCACCAAACTCCAAGCAGAAAAGTATGTATACCACCTTATTTATTTCTTGAAGACATGACAGTACTGATGCAATTTTCTTTTAGATCTGGTTCTGCCACTCTTATTTTTGAGTAATGACTTTGGGGTGTTTTGTATTTGTATTTTGTTTTTAACACTATCTGTGTTTGTAGCTCAATCGGAATAAAAATACTGAACTCAGTTTATTACTAGAGGATACAAAAAGGTAAGAACACGTGTTAGTACTTGTCATAAAAATTGACCTTTTAGGGAAGAGAATCAGTTATAGTGGTAAAGCATGCTGTATATAGATGTGCTTTACCTAATGTTGGTTGATAATGTAAGTTCTATTGTTTTGTAACAGATATGGACCTACTCAGTGTCTCATTAGTATCACAGGCTTCTTGTTGTTAATGCTTCATATCCATTGGAAATCACTCTCTTGTTCAGGGACTGTAGGTAGGAACAGAAAGTTGGATTATAACCTAGTCTGCCATTTAAAACTAACTGTGAAATATGTAAGTGCTGTTTAATGAGCCTAGCACAGACCATTTTTTCCCTTGGTTCTCCGGCCTCTTGTGGAAGAAAAGATTTGTGTTTTGCTCTTTTCAGTATTTTTATTGATGGGAAGGGGATAATAGCCTATGACAGATTCAAGTAATCTTCATCCTTTTTATGGCTAGGGCATCTGTTTTTACAGCTTTAGCCTTTGTCAGTGTAGAAGAATGAATTGCTTTGCTTTATGAGCTTTCTTCTGAAAATTACATACAGTTCACTGGAGATCAGAAATAATTATTTCCAGTGATAAGTTTCTAGGAGAAATTATGACTTGGGATAGCTCTGGGTGCGCTTTCAAAATCAGTAGGCTGATATTGTGGACTTCGGTAGGAAGTGGATTATGTCCTGTGAGAGTCTGAATGTGAGGTTAGAGTGTAATCCGTACATATTTTAAAAGTTGAATGTAGAATAACTGCATAATATACAATACCGGTTGATACAAAATGAAGGATTTGGCAAAGTCACAGTTTAAGTAAGTGAACAGAAGTCAGGTCTTAGAAAATTTGTTATTTTAAATATGAGTATTTAAAGTAGTAGGACAGAGAAGTGGTTCTCTTTTCCATATTCTCAAGAAAGGGAAAGCTGCTTTGATTCCTTGTTTTGAAGCAGAATGGAAGATACCAAGACCAATCCCAAGTGATGTATGTCTAATTGGCCTTAAATTCCATTAAAGGAGATTATGCAGACTGTACATCAGTATTGCTACAATGTAGTCCTTACTGGCACAATAGTTTACTTAAAAGACTTTCTGCTAACTCCTTTAAGAGACAGAACATCCCCCTAGTGTGAGGAAGAAAAAAGGTTTAGGAAGTAACCTGTCCTTCTGAGGGACTGACCTTAGAGTGTACGTGTAGGAAAAAGTTCTCTTTTGAAAGGCTGTTTTGTAAGTATACCATGAAGTAGCCATTAGCAGAAGCCAAACATACTTGTGATCTTACAATATGATGGTTATAGAAGATTCATAGTGCCATTTATTAACAAAGTTAACTTTTTTCCTGGCTAAACTTACGAAAAACTTAAGCAAAAGCTACAATGGGAAGGCTGTTTTGTTCTGTGTGGGACATTTGAGTCATCTTTTCTCTTGACTCATTAAGTGACTCTTCTGAGGCATCGCTTTGGTTTGCATCAGGCACATGAAGAGGCATTGGCTACCAAATGTTAGGGGTTTCTTGAAAAGCTGAAATCTTGCCTGCAGTCAGACAAAATACAGGTCTTAAATTGCTGATTCCTTCAACTTAACAGGTGACATTTCTTAGCCAACAGAGAAGTGAATGGTGAAACTGGGGGGGTGTCCTGGTTTCGGCTGGGATAGAGTTAATTTTCTTCTAGTAGCTGGTACAGTGCTATGGTTTGGATTTAGGATGAGAATAATGTTGATAACACACCGATGTTTTAGTTGTTGCTAAGCAGTGCTTACACTATTCAAAGACTTTTCAGCTTCTCATGCCCTGCCAGTGAGAAGCTGGGAGGGGGCACAGCCAGGACAGCTGACCCAAACTGGCCAAAGGGATATTCCATACCATATGACGTCATGCTCAGTACATAAACTGGGGGGAGTTGACCGGGGGGCAGTGACCGCTGCTCGGGGACTGGCTGGGCATCGGT
>NW_008794446.1:1276413-1289767 GCF_000699145.1 Aptenodytes forsteri | reverse complement strand
CAGTGACTCTAAAGCAAGAACAGTCAGTCTAGAACAAGGTAGTAATTACTGAGCATATCTTTTTTTAAGAGTTCTTCCTATAAAAAGATGTTTCTTTTCTTATTATGAAAGTTACAGGAGTCTCCAGATTTCATCAGTCTCGATTTTCTATTTCTACTCTCTGTGGTCCTACCAGCTGTTTATTTTATGATAGGCATTTCACAAGAAACCATGGGTTAGGTAGAAGTTTCTTAAAGTATAGGATAATGGGAATTTGTATTCGAATAACACCAATGTGAAAGAGTTTTCTGTGTAATTTTTTAATTTAACATCAACATATATTTTAAAAAACAAATTCCATTTTATGTACCACAGAATTTGAATTAAGTTCTTAAATCAGTGCTGAGGAATGGTGTTTTTAAACATTACCCTGAAAAATAAAATCAGTTTTGTTCTTCATTTTCAGATTAGTTATGTTCTTCTTTTTCACAGTGAGAGTTACTGAACATTTTGTAATAGCAGAGATAATACATTCAGTCGTTTTGCTGAACCAGTTGTTTACACTGCCCTTAAGGAAAGTTATTTTGACTCTGCCCTTCTCACTGAGGCCTACATTAAATCCGCATCTCTTTTCATGTTTTTTAGCCTTTTTTTAACTTCAGAAATTATTTTGATTTGCAGTAAATGATTTGCTCTACTAGCTGTTGGTCAAAAAAAAGGTCTTCTATTATGCTTAGCATTTATCTGATTTACTTTAGCTGACCATTTTCTTGTAGGAGGAAAATGTTATGATTTGATTCAATGTTCTAAAATTGAAGAGAGACAGTAAACTTCCAGACGCATTTCATGCATTTATGGTAATTAGGGATTTACCTTTTTAAAAATATTTAATTTTTGTATTTGACTGAAATTTTAGGGAAAATGGGCTATCACTTGGATAATATGATGAAGATAGAAAGTTACTTAGGCAAATAACTGAGTTAGTATTTCACAGCTTTTTATTTACTTCCCTTCATTTTCTAAGAATACATGTTAGCTCTGGCTTTGATCTAAGATACGTAGTTGTCTATCTGTAATAGTCCTAAAACTGTTTTCGGTAAATGACAGGTGGAACCTTTGGCTTGGGTAAACCCTTTTCATGCCTGGTCAGTTCTTGTGGAAAGTAAATTTTGTCAAAAGGTGTTATAGTTAGTATCAAGTTTCAAGCAAACTGCAATTAAAAGAACAGAATGTTCACTTCAGAACCAGAGAAAGAAAAGTCAATAGCCAAAGTCTTTTTAATTGGAGTTGGAACTTTATTCCCCTAGCTATACAAAGCAAATAAAGGAAAGGTTGAAATAGTAAGTGAACTATTTTCTTAGATTGCAACATGTTTTGACTTGCAAATGTAAATATATCTTCAGAAATTTTTCCCTATGTGGCATTTGAACCTGTGTAGTGGTTTGGTTTTTTTTCTCTTTTTAATCAAGCATGATAGCAGTGAAGAATAAAGTTTCCCAAAGATGCAGAGTGGCCACGGGAACTTGAGTATGAGGATGAACATTTTAAGCGAGAATGCTTGTTCATGCTTTCATCCTTGCATGTATTCTTTCTCTTCTGCAGTACTTGTGAAGGGGTGGCTGTCTCAGTGGTTCTGTGCGGGTACTAGGTTTATTATACGAAGTAGTTTTTGCATTGTATTATCACCTATATAATTAGATGTAGTTCAAGATGATTTTCAATTTCATGAGTTTCTTACTGAACTCCTTGTTGGTCATCCTAGTCTCTCAAATATGTGGTTTGAAGGTATAGCAGTCCAGCTGCAGTATCGTGCAGGTAATCCTCATGAGCTATTTGGGACTTCCTATGTTTGTAAAATATGTAATTTAAGACACTTGGTTAAATAGTTGGGGTAGAAAATAAGATGTTCGTCTCAGATTTAAGTTAAAACTTCTGCATTCTCAGGTTGTTGCTTTGCAGCATTGTTTTTCTTGTAACTTAGTTTGTGAGCTTTAGACCTGATTTGGCATAAACGCTGAATAGAATATGTTACTTAGGTAACAAATTAAAAAAGTAATCTTCCATTAATACAAATGCATTTTTGTATTTCTGAATACGTCGGAGTAGGTGCATTTCTTTAGTCAATTAGGTTGCTTGTTCTAAATTTATTTTCTCTGTAAAGACTAGTTAAAATAACTATACTGTACATTAGAAGCAGAACAGTTTTCCTTCACATTATTTAAGTTATGGAATCTGCTTAACATAGGAGTTAGGGTTTTCTTTTTTTCTCTTCTCTCCTTAAAATTGAGACTTACCAGAACTTAATAGAACCATGCAGTGTGAAATAAAGTAGTCCAAACCATTCAACCCATCTCTCTATAACATAAGGTTAATTTATTGCTGTTCAGTAATGTAGAGTCTTAAATAGAATGTTTGTTTTAATGTATTTCATAACAAACTTTGATAATAAAGAAAAACTGAGATAGTTGATTTAGGCAATTTCTGTGAATCGTTAAAAATCCACTTCCACTTCAGTATCTTCACTAGATTTCTATACATTTACTTGAGCACACTAATACTGCTTTCAGGTTGCATTGGGCTTTTTATGTATAGTAATGAGGAGATTAGTTTGTTTTCAAGCATCTGCTGTTTTTTTAAAATATGTGGATTTGTTTATTGCCATTGCTAATAGGCTGACAGAAAAAAGATCTTGCTCCTTGAAGTGAGATTTTAATAAAAGCTTCCTGTGACTGTCGGTTCTCCTTGTTGTACCTGAGTTTAGTTCTTTTTTTTCTTTGTGTGGAGTTAAAAACCTACTTGCAATACTAAACTACTTCACCTTGCATTGGGAACAAGTGTCCTGGAGTTCAGTACAGTTCCCAAACCAGCGAAGTAACAGTTCAGTTCCAAAATCCTGTATGCAGAATGCTAGAAGTCTGGCTTCATAGTAGTTCTACCAGTCACTTAATGATAAGGTATTGTGCAAGGTTGTTTTTGAGGTTAGCCATAAATGACAGTCGTGGATCTAACAATTGAAGAAAGAGACCGGAAGGCAATAGTTACAATATTAATTCTTATAAAATTAAATTAGAGTGATTATGTGAGTGTATGTATATGCTCAGGGAGATCACAGAAAATAAGCCTGCAGAAATAGAAAATTGGTGAGAGTCAGAAGTAGTTTTCTGGAAGTAAAGAAGATCATACTCTGAAAACTGTACAAAGGAATAGAAATGGCTTGGATAGATATTTTTTGAGTCAGGCTAAAGTTTCAGAGCTTTCGTTGAGATTATGCACTTGAACACCTTTACGTATTATCTTGTTTTGTTAGCTTCTATTAATTGTGTTCTTAAACAGAGCAAAATGTGTGTTTTGATATCAGAGTCCTTATGTTGATTCTGGAAAATCAGTTTCTGTAGTACTAGGATTATTTCACTTTTTAAAAATATAGTTAAATATGATTCCCAAACATATTTTGGAATGCAGCAGTGTGTACTTCAATTTATTTTAATTGAATTACATTCAGGCTTGCTCTTTATTTAAATTCAACACAGTTCTTGGAGTTCAGTGAATGATTTGACTGTCACCGCTGTGCTCAATACAAGGTCAAAAGTCTTAGGAAAATGTTTGTTAGTGAACATCTGCTGCTTCAGTAGTGCTACACTACAGATCTCTCATGCTTGTGACTTAGTGGTGCTTTTTTCATTTTCTTTTTTAAGAAATACCTTTTTCATCATAGTCAATTTGGAAATGATGTAGGAAGTTCAGGGGTACTTCTAGCAGGTTAGAGAGGTTTGCTTTCATCAGTGCATGCTGAGAAAAGTGGTGATCTGGTGGTTTGCACTGATGAGATGTATTTCATGTCCTGACCTTTTGAGACTTGTAATTGCATTTATTGCTGTGAATATGCTTCATGAGGAAAAGCAGTGATTGCCTAAATTGAATTATAATTCAATTTGGGGAGGGTGAAGGCTTGAAATTCTGAGGCCGATTTTCTTTCCTGATTTATACCAAAGTAAAACATATGTAACAGGGCATAAACAAGAATCAAAACAGCTAAAATGGATCTGAAGAAAAAAACCCCCTAATTTGTCATATTCTAGCCATGACCAGCAGAGAAAGTGCAAAGCGTTATTTCCTGCCATCTTTTCTACCTGGCAACCGTGTACTCTGTTGAGGCATGAAGTACTCTTGAGCGATACGAAATGAGGCATGGTCTTACAGGTTGAGAAACATTGATCAGAAGTGCAGAATCAGTTACACGATACCATTCCTGACTGATGTTTGTCTAATCTGTTCTTAGAAGAAAAGCCCAGGAACAGAGAACCCGTGGTCTTCCCTGGAAATTTATTTTGGTCCTTTAGTGTTTTCCTACTATCTGATTTAGTTCTCCTTTTGCTGCTGGTTAAGCTCATTTGTTATGATCTTATTCCAGGCGGATGTAGAGAACAGTGTGTTATTTTCATGTCTTTGGCAACATTTTCAAATTTGATGGCAAATTTCAAGCTAGACTAAGCAGTCCCCTTTCAAATGTCTTTATATCAGATTGTTTAAAAGATATGCTGAAGATACCAGTCTGTTTGGTACGATAATATCAACTAGCTCACCTCTACAACATGGAAAAGAATCTATTCACTGGAAATAAACTCCTTTTTAACTTAATATGTGTTCACAAGTTAGAAACCATATCTTGTATCTTAACCATTGCTAAACACTGATTTACCTAGTAAGTATTTATATCACATGATTGCTGTGCAGTTTTGCATGTGAAAATTGCTTATCCAGACTATTCTGTAGATACATATCAATGATGTCTGTAGAAAGCCTAATCGGTATGTAAGTAGAAAATTATTAAATTCTATGACTTTATTTACAGCATATAAGCTTTTTTATTCTAGTGTTTAGTAATCTGTTTGGCAAGGTTTGAATCATTTCAGTGCAGTTAGTATCTTCTGTTGCTAAACTTCTGATTTAGGTTTTTTGATTTTTACCTATTTCTTTTTAGAGCAGAATGTATTACACGGCAGGGCTGCAGCATTGCAGGCTAGCTGGTTTTAGATAGGGATTACAGATGGGAGAAACCTTCTGAGTTCAAGTCCACTCTCCTGCTGCCAGCTATCATTTGCATGATGACTTTCATAAACTCATCAACTGTTCAACATGTAACTAGTTAATTATTTTTGTATTTTGTACATGTTTCTGTTCTTGGAACACTTACCTCAAAAGCTTGTTCTTTCCAGTAAAAGCCTTTCCCTAATTTCCAACCTAATTCTTGGATATAAATTGGCTGTTTTCTCATTTTGTCCTTCATCTCCTCTCATAAATTAGGTTCTCCATTCTCATGATCATCCTGCTAGCTCTGGTCTAATGGGAGTCCATTGTTCTTGAACACAGATGATCAGGATTGTGATGTGTTTTCCAGATGAGGTCTCACTAAAGCCTTCTATAATATTACTGCTATTTTCCTGTATCCTGGGAACATTAGACAATTCACTATGATTTTCTGTGCCTTCCTATTTTTTAATTAAGGAGAAAATTTCATAATTATATTCTATGGTGGAATTGGTCACTGAATACCTTCTCACAGTATTTCAGTTCTTCAATAAAAGATGTGTTTGACAGACAAAATGTAGAATAAAAACATTTGTTCTCAGCATTTACAAATGCATTTTTGCACCTGGTACTTATTCTTAAGAACGGTTTCCTAACACTTAGTTGTGTGTAGATGTTTTGTTATATAGTCTTTGTATATATACACATATTTGTGTGTATATATATATATTTGTATATTTACCTTCCACAAAAACCATCATAGAAAAACAGTTTTTCTAGCTGCTGCTGAAAAGCATTTATACATGTCTGTTAAAGATGGTTGTTATTTCTTTATGAGTTAGAAATACTCCATCTTTTTGAGGCTTTAAAAATGTGTTGAATCCTCAGTACCACAAATTGAAAGTAATTTCAGAACGTGCTGCTATGACTCGTCCTAGGTAAAGGAAGCTAGCAGATTTTTATGCTGTATTTGGTGGCAAGATAAAATTAAACTTTGGAAAAGCCTGTTTCTCCTCCACCTCATTTTTTGAGCTGTCTAGGTGATAATCCTAACAAATAGTGCACATTTGTATTTGCTTCAAGGGAAAAGTGCATGAAGTGCATAGCTTTCCCAGCCTTTTGAGTTCTCTTGCAAAAGAATTCTGTCTCCTTGGCAACGATTAAAACTGGGGAAATTGCTCTTTGTTGGAGTCCCGTCCCCCACCCAAGCTCCAAAGTCTACCAGTGCTTGGCACTTCCCCCTTTGCATCGGTGCCGTGTTCCCATGATCTGTTAGTTTTGTTCCTTTATGCAGGGATAACTTTTGTAAAAGAAAAAAAAAAAGCTTTGGGGTAACAGCACAGTATGGCCTTTCCTCTGCTATACTGCACTTGCTTAGAACACAATTTAGAAATGATTATGATTACAAAAAGGCCAGTGGGTCTTGAAATGTCTAAGTATCTGCACAGGTACCGATTGCTGTGGGTTATATGTAAGATGGCCTTACTCTAGCTTTTGTTGTTACGTGCATTGTGTTTTGCATAGCACTTACCACATTGAAATAACTATAGCAAACTTGAGTGATATTTTAATTAATTTCCCTGCTTTAATAAGATTGATTAAATTCTAGTTAAATATCTGTTCTCTCACGTCTGAGGGAAAATATACATATATATAAAATTCAATACCTATGCGAATGTATTGGTCTTGTTAATACTGTATGCTGCCAGATAGAAGTCAAGGGTACGTAGCACTTCCATATTTTGTTTCTGATCCATCATCTAGGATGCAGGATCTCTTTCTCATGCAGGTTGATAATGGAGGCAACTTTTGTAGCCAGCATAAGCAGAGGTGTCTAACCTGGGTTTTGAAGCTGAGTAGCTTGTTGAAATCCCATGTCCTTTGTAAAGAGATGAAAAGAAATAGCTTTCTCAAAATTTAGATGCATGCTTTTAGTTTAGGATAGATGTTTCTCGCCACTTCCAAATCCCTATCTTGAGAAGGATAGATGAAACATTGCTGCCACCTTGAGGCTGTTATTTCGTGTTTATGTTGTGGAACTTTTAACTTGCCAGTATGCTACAGTTTAATATATTGACTCTGTTTTATTATAGTTAATTATTGAGAGTGTGCAGAGTGGGTCAGTGAGCAGTTACAGCAGGTGTTAGCCAAAGACACAGCCAGGGATGGGAATAGCTTTAAAGCATGATGTTTGATTGAGCCTTGTTCTCTGTAGTAGCAAAAAAGGAACAGAGGAAGGACTGTGCAGAGTGAGGACTTGCAGGAAGAGAGAGGTTGAGTAGTGAGGTCTTCTGCCATTGTTCGTTTTTATAACCCCAGGAGTGAAGGGTGCACAGAATTCCAGCATGGACTAACAAGCATGCTCTTTGTACAGTTCGTGACTCTGGTCCTTGTTCTTTGAAAGTCTACAACCCTAGTTCCAACAAATCTGCAAAGCAAACTGAAAAAAGCTGTTATGCCTGGTATATTGCGTTTCTTAAAATCAGACTTCCCCTTGCCCCCAGTTTGATGAAAGTGTACATTCAAAAAATCTGAAGAACAGGAGATAATAGTAAATGGAGATCTTCTTTAAGAGCACTTAAAAGTTTATGCACTCAGGAGATACACAGGTTCAAAGAATAGAAAAGTTTCTCAACATCTTATCTGCTCTTGTGTTTATGGGAGATCTTGTTTCAGTTGAAACCAAAGAAGATTTCGCATTTGCTTTCTCCAGTCTCTTTCCTACCTTCCTTCTTCTCCCTAAGGGGAGGAATAATCCGGTGTAAGTCTTTTCAGCTTTGTGGTTTTATATTAAATTGAGATTTCCATCGCAAGAGGAGAGACTTGGAGCAATTCACTAAATTACATAGTCTGTTGTTTCAACCAAATCCAACGATGGTGACGTTGATGGATTAGACTTCCTCAGCACAATGGCATGGAACAGGAATGCGCTGTTGAAAGCACCATCATTGGGTGAAATTTTAAGTGTCCTTGCCTGATTTTCAGTTTGAGTAGCTATGTTATATGCCTCTAGGTTTTTTTGGGGGTTGAGAGGGGAAGTTGCTAATATTTTTTATTATTATTTGTTGTAACTGACTATTGAAATTACCTTTTTTTTAATACCCCAGAAGAGTTCTGAGGTGTAGTTTTCATGAGCAATTTCATAGCAGCAGTGAACTAAGTAGTCATTGCTGCCTTGCCTCTGGCAGCTCTCGGTCGGTGTGCTTGCACACCTTCGGGGGATGTGCCTGTACAGAACTTAGTACCCCACAGTCCCTTAGTACAGGCCTGTGGCAAACTATTAGAGAATCAGAACTTAGTACCCCAGAGTCCCTTAGTACAGGCCTGTGGTAAACTGAATTAGAGAATACATATAACCTCCACCCCCCAAAAAAAAACCCCAAAACTTTTGTTTTTTTCCTGCCAGATTTGTTCCCTGCTCTGATTAACTACATGATAGTATAAATAACGGTTCTGGCACAGTCGAAACGGCAGTACAGGGCAGGGATGAGCACGGATGGCTGAGGCAGCCTAAGCAGCATGGCTCAGGCATCGTTGCAATGATGGAATGTGTTACTGCAGAACAGCCCTGATCCACCTTTCATCTGTGTTGTGAGAATGACGAAGTTATCAGGAAATCTCTCACAAGCCTAATATTTAATTAAAAACACTCTTTTGTTAGCATCCTCCTGCCTGTTAATTCTTGTGAGTATGTTTTGTAGACAGCTTCTCTTGGTATTTTTTCCTCTGTCTCCAGCTAAAGTTACACCATGGCTTCCTCTCTTCAGATTTTATCACTTAATCTTCCTGCTGAAGTTTTACTGAATGTGTTCAAAATGGTATTCTTCCATTCTCCTTCCACTGTGTTGAGGCCTACCGTGCTTTCTGAGTCAGAAAAGCCTATCAGTGGGGCTGGAAAACAGTGCCAGGTCCAGGGATGAGCACGGATGGCTGAGGCAGCCTAAGCAGCATGGCTCAGGCATCGTTGCAATGATGGAATGTGTTACTGCAGAACAGCCCTGATCCACCTTTCATCTGTGTTGTGAGAATGACGAAGTTATCAGGAAATCTCTCACAAGCCTAATATTTAATTAAAAACACTCTTTTGTTAGCATCCTCCTGCCTGTTAATTCTTGTGAGTATGTTTTGTAGACAGCTTCTCTTGGTATTTTTTCCTCTGTCTCCAGCTAAAGTTACACCATGGCTTCCTCTCTTCAGATTTTATCACTTAATCTTCCTGCTGAAGTTTTACTGAATGTGTTCAAAATGGTATTCTTCCATTCTCCTTCCACTGTGTTGAGGCCTACCGTGCTTTCTGAGTCAGAAAAGCCTATCAGTGGGGCTGGAAAACAGTGCCAGGTCTGTTTAGGTTTGAAGAGAGTCTTGCGTGTCCTCACCCCGATACGAGAGATTTAGATAAAGTTATTCAAAGAGGAAATGGGGCAACTTCAATCCCTTCAGACCCATCACCTCACGTGTCCCCTCTCTGCCCCCAGAGTCTTTTGGTACTTTCCATTCTCTCCTAAATCTCTCTCTCCCCATGCCCCATTCTTTGTGCTAGAAAACTGACTCCACCTCCTTGCCAAACCATCATGATGCTTCTCAATCTCTTTCCTCTCTTCCAAATACCTTTCCTTTCTTCCTGTACCTGCATTTTCTTGTTTCCAAGCTGTGTATGCACTCTTGAGTCCTCTCTTTTTAGACTTCTTCCCTGTTCTTCCTCACTTGCAGTAAGCTACCACCAGATTGCTTGGAAAGTGCTATAATTTTTCAAGGATGCATCTGCTGTCATTGCCTGTTTAGTTGGCCAAAATTATCCTCCATCACTCTTGTTCCTTCCCTGAGAAAGATTCAGCTACATGGAGACCCTGAATTTGCAATTGTAGAGTTTACTTAGAGAAAATTAAATAAACAGTTAAATTTTAAGCATTGCAAAACTGTCAAAGTAAAGGCAAACCAGCCACATGTATAGGCCCCTGGGGAAACATGACTTATCAATTAAAGATGTGGTATTAAAGCATAGGAGTTTTTGGTTTTCCTTTTTGCTTAGGTGTCTTCTGTGTAACTCACAAGTACTGGGTTGCTTTCCCCTTTGATTTTCATAAATTTTACTATTAAAACACTGTTGGATTTTATATTCCCTTCCTTCTCACTATTCAGTATGATACATAGAGCACTGACAATTGTGAAACATTTAATCTGATCTATAAAAGGGTTTGTGGAACTGCAGGATGGGAAGGCCATCCGTGTCTACAGAAGGGAAGCCAGTTTTCCATGCTTCTTACAGCTGAATGCAGTCCAGACACTAGTTGGATAGTAGAGAAGTGGTAAATAAGTGTGTAAAAGCTTACTTTTCAAGCTTCGATCTTGCAAGGAAATTTAATTATTGCAGTCAGTATTAGAAGTGTACTTGCCTGTCTTACCACCCTATAATAACAGTGTATTTATCTTGCAGTAATTACATTGGAAGCTGAAATGGTCTTAAAGTAATTGAGCCTTTTTGTTCTACAAATAACTAACGAGTGTCTTCTCCATGTCCTGAAAAAGGAGTCTTTATTTCCTGGAATGCTGTGTGCTCAAACCACAGTTTGAGCAATTTTTCCATTTACAGGAATTCCAGTCCCTTCCTGTGGAATAAACCTATATTCGAGTCCTTCCGTGGGTGTAAGGTGTGTGACAAAACATGTGCAAAAAGATGCTGCCCACGAGATGGCGTTTGCATATTACATCCCCACTGTGTTTATTTCAGGAAGGGTAATCAACAAGAGAATTAGCCATTACATTTTGATTGCTTGTGAGATTAGTGAATTTGTATCCCAACTGTATGTTGCTAAAAAGAAATGGATCTGTTCTACAGAAAAGTAGATTAATCTAATGATTATTTTCGCATTTTGGGTGCTACAGCTTTTTGTTCGTCTCTGAAAACATGAGCTGAAGCCCCATTCTTTCCTTGATGAATTTGAAAGGAAATAACTGCAAGCATTACAACTGTACAAGCGCAAAGTATTTGAAATAACTTGTGATACAAACGCTAAAGGAATATTTTTTTAAAGGACTTACTAGTTTTCAAATGTGCTAATTTACCTTTATATTGTCTTTACTCAGTAATCTATGTAAGCTTAATAGAAAATTATATGAGAAGATGCAACTCAGGTGTTTGATGGCAAGAATGTACTATTAGAATTTATAACACCTATTTCTAATGCTAATTATATTTCCAAAAGTATGAATATGCAAAATAAACCTGATAAGCATAAAAAGGTAATGTCCTCTTCACTTTTTTTTTATTACAGTCAGAGACTAGAAATGAAAGCACAAGTTGCAGACACATTCATAGCAAAATTCCAGCTGACACCAGATGAAATGAACCTTCTTCGAGGCACGAAAGATGAGCCAATTACTGAGGTAGCTCAATGAACATTAAAAGCTTTGCCCTGAACTAAAATGTAGAAGCGTCCTAGCTGAATTGTACATGAGATCATCTTATCAGTTTGTAATTTAATTTTTTATGGAGGAATGTACCTTTTAGCAGAATGGTGAATTTCTGATGAGTTTGAAATGTGCGATGAAAGATTCAAGTAATAAGAAAGAAAATCAACATTAAATTCTAGTTTGTGTAATAAGTTTAAGGGGCAAATGAGCTATCGTGTGGTTCTACACTTAAAGACCTTTATGAAGTCTGAATTTTCAGTGAAGATGTTTTAGAACTTCATCACACTCAAATAAACCAAATGAGAAATTTGCAGCACTTCAGTAATGTGTCATACTACCCTTGTGCATGTGTGTGTGCATTTTGCATAAGCATGTGTATAGGTATTCAGTGACTTGAAACAATATAAGCTGAGACTTTCCCTCATTATTACTTGGTTGATGAAGATACTAGGTGCTGATGCACTTTTAGCCACCTTCCAAAATAAGTTTTTGGATATGTTTATGGTTTGAATAAGAAGGTGTGTTGTTCTGCAGCAAAAGCAAACTGAATAATGAGAGAATTGAGTACACTTAATAGATTTTTATTATTGTAGTTGCATAGAAATCTTCACTTAAATGTGGACCACCTGCTGAGACGTACTATCTCATTTCCACAGGCATCCTGTTTGCAGCTAAAGCATTATTAAAGACATGGAACAGATAACCATAAACAATGCTAATGAAAGCATAAATGGAATGTGTTAAATGATTGTGCACTTGAGTAATTGCTGTATGCTTTTATACCAACTATTACCATGAAAGAACATTCAGGTTTCTAAAAAGCACATGTTGCAGGGAACAATGTCAGCAATGCTGTGCCATTTATTCAGTGCTTGGTTCACAGCAGAACGAGGATTAGTCCTTTTGATACTTTGATCTGTCTAAAAAATGTGCAGGAGTAACTGAGATATAATCATAGTTGTGCTACTGAAACGGCAGACTTCAGTAAAATCGTGTGTGTGCTTTTCCCCTATGATAGAATCAACCAGCGTGCTTAAAACATTTTTAGTCAGGCTTCTGTTTTGGTAATTTTTTAATGTTTGTTTTTTTTTTCCTAAAGGAAGAGTGATTTGGGTTTTTATAAACATGATCTTCAACACAGTTGATGCAAGGCAGTAGGTTAAATCAGTGTCCTATTTCACTTAGAATATGTATATTTTTGTGTGACTTGAGCCAGAATGAAACTCTACTTTCCTGAGGGAAACTGTGTTCAAGTCACAAAAGGCACATATTCAGCTATGTCTGAATTCGCTAGTCTCCTCCATGATGACTGAAAGATGACTTCATAATAAGACACATGTTTGAAAATGTTAGTGGATTTCCATTTGCTCTCTAAAACAATAACAAAATAACCTTTTTGGCTGTATGTCCATGTCTTCCAGGATTTTTTTTCTTTGCTGCTGCTGCGTTATTCAGGGGGGAAAGATTGTCCTGGAAAACCTTGGTCTAGTCTATAGCAAATGTTTGATTTTTCTTAGAAATTGTTACCCTATTATATGAAAACAAAAAATACCGACCTATAATCATTGTACTTTATGTTTCAGTTTGCTCTTTAGTTGCCGATGTTAATGGGGAAAAGATGATGGAATCCATAGTAGTGTCCTCAAAATCTCCCCAAAGTGTTAACTAATAAATGTAAAACACACACATGCTACCTAAAAGACAGGTTGAAACCAAATCTTTGCTGCTATTTTTTTTTTTTTTTTTGTGGAAGAAGGGTGTGATGCAAGGGGAAAGGCTCTTAAGGTGGAATGAAAGGTGAGAGGTGGCGGAGGCGGGCTTGTATTTTAAGAGCAGCACTTGGAGCACAGACCTGCAAGGAACAGAAATATGGAATTTAATGGGGAGTACAGAGTGCTAGAAATTTGAATGACAAGCAACTGCTTTTAAACACTGC
>NW_008794446.1:1272314-1276383 GCF_000699145.1 Aptenodytes forsteri | reverse complement strand
GGATTTTTTCAAGGCTTTGGGAAGAGTAAAGCAAATTCACGATGATGTCAAGATTCTCCTCCGGACAAATCAGCAAAGGGCGGGGTGAGTGCTACTTAAATGAGTGCAAGATAACCATCTACTTGTTAAAAGCAGAAGTTACAGCAAGGTCTCATTCTGTGTGTCGTATGACTATATAGAGTATTTCACATAAAAACAAAGAATAGTAACATATTTCTAAATCTTCATGATTTTAATAATGGTACATTTTATTTGATTTGTATGTGCCTTTGCTAGTACTACCTAAAATAGTATTTGCAAATAAAATGTTTTTGTCTTGTAGCTTGGAAATTATGGAACAGATGGCTTTACTGCAAGAGACATCTTATGAACGACTTTACAGATGGACTCAAAGTAGGACTAAGAATGTTTTTATGTTTATGAATATTATTATGATGATTCCTTTAATTCCTTGATGTGACTTGAACTCAGCAAAAACCCTTTCCAAGATTCATTAATAAGGCTTTGGGTTTCCTTCTTACTGAAAAGTTTGTGGAAAAGCTAGCTTTTGTGAACCGAATGGTTAATTGGAGATTCTCTCCTTTTTGGGGCCTATCTCATTTCTGTTTGTAAAACTGTGTTATTTATTTGTATTTTCAGATGGTTTTCCACAGAGAACAACTACTACAGTTTGATAGTCTAAACAAATTGTTAAGAGTATTGCATTTCATTTTCTTGCAGGTCACAGGGAAGTTCTTGTTTTGTACAATTTGGTAGTAAGATCTAGTTTAGTGTGAGGAGTGGCTTATTACCTTTAAAAAAGGAAAAAAAAAACCAAACCCAACCTTGTTTTATCATAATGCTCTTTTGAATGATAGTAGGCAATTATTTTTTTGAATATGTACTCTGGATCCAGGCATCAGTGTTCAATGTAACATCTTGATAGTGTAAAATGTAGACACTTTTGTATTACTTCTCTCTTCTCCCAAGACATTGACAGGAAGATTTCTGAAAAAAAGCTGCTGCAGTGTGATATTATATTAGTTAGCTGTTCTTCAGTGGGATGCTGAAGCCTCAAATAATGGTTGTGGTTTCACCCTAATGAAAATTCATCTTTTTTATGCCAGTGTTTGATTTAGTTTATATGATTTCCCCATTCTTGTATGGAATATACAAGATTATGTAGTTAATGTGATTAAAGTAAAAAAACCCAACCAACCACCAAACAAACACCAAAAACCCCCAAAACAAACCCACAGCTCACTTAAATACTTGGTTGCTTTTTTCTTAGTAGTTTACCTGGAATGTGGTAAACAGTTACAAAGGAGCCTGACAGAATTCTGATGACTGAATGATTTTACATTTGTACGTGGGTGCAACCAGATACTAAGCTTCCTTTTAATTTTTATTATTGTTGAGATTTGTGATGGACATCCATTTTACAGTGAAGTACTGCTTATGGGGGAAGTTATTTACATTAACGCGAACTAGGCCAGGTAGCGCATTCTGAAGGCTTCAATTCAAAATCAAAAACCTTGGAGTTTTTGACTCTTTTTTTTTTGACAGCTTGTTATAAAGGGTATTGCACTTTTATCTGTGTTGATATTTTATAGATGAATGCAGGACTTTGACGCAAGAATCATGTGACATTTCTCCAGTTCTTGCTCAAGCCATGGAAGCCTTACAAGATAGACCTGTGCTGTACAAGTAAGTAAATGCTCGTGATTATCACAAACAGAAATAAGTATTTCCAGCCTATAAGATTTAAAGATGGGCATGAATTACAGTGCCAAGGATGGTGGCAATTTAATCATGCGTCAGATTTAAAAAAAAAAAAAAAACAAACAAAAAACCCCAAGCCATACTTCAACTTCTTTAAATTTCAGAAGTCTTTTTGACAGAATTACGGTACAGTAAATGTCATTGGACTTTTTTCCAACTTAATGGTTTCTAATTAAAGTAAAATGTCAGACTGTTCTTATTTTAATCTAAATGAATTGTGAATTTCTGCTGCTCTTGTAGGGTTTTTCTGAAGAAAAAAATGCTGTCCAAAGCATGTGATTGTCTCATTTAAATTCCCAAAGTAAAAAATTGATAAAGACTAATTAGCTTTTACTGAAGTGCTCCTGATAGTAAGAATGTCTTCCATTATGAGTTGTACAATAATCTATTAAAAACAATCTACTACATATGGGCCTCTAAGGCATGGGGGTACATATATATATATTAAAAAAATTATATACTACTCTTTAGTTCTTGTTCAGAATTTGCTGAAGGGGACTGCTTGACGTAAATGAAATGGTAGTTAGTAGAGACAACTTAACCACGAGGTGGCACTGTAAGAACTGTTTTTATTGGGGTGGCCATACCTGAAGAAGTGGTACTTAACACTTCTTTGCTTTTTAGGTGTTTTTGAAAAATGCACTCATCACATTTTGCAACTATTGCAAATTACTTCTAGCCACAGGCATCCAGAACAGCAGAGTACTAGGCAGTGTTTCAAAGGCTAGCTTTGTCTTTAAGAGTGTCAAATGTGCGAAGGTGGGGGTATGTGACACTGTAAATCTCCATGGAGCAATTCACGGGGAAAATGCACAGTGCAAGTGGACCTTAAAAATTCTGTCAGTATGAGAGAGAGTGCACATACCAACATGCTCAGTCACTTCTGCTAGTTAATTTGAGGGAGAGATGGTGTCACTCGTCCTCCCCAGCTATTGCATGTGGTGCACTGCAGTACCTTGGGCCATAGCTGGGGATTGCAGTCCTTTCTTGCATTCTCTCCTCCAGGCCCTCTTTCACAGCTGCAAAGGATCAGTCACAACTGTGTTCACAACATTTTATAGGATTCTTTATAGAGACAGTTTATATTTTCTGTAATAAATATTTTGTTAAATTATGTTACTTTCAAATGTCATAAAACCATTGTTTTGCTTTCTTAACATTTATGGAAGAAACCTCCATTTTCTGTATAAACCCACAGCTGGCCTGTTCAAAATGAATCTGCAAAAGAGACTTGTATTTTTCTTCTGACATCTCTCTCACAAACAGCAGTACTAGTATTGCCAAAGGTAGAACTTGGTAGGTAGGACTTTTCTTCTGCCAAAAGGCAAAAGTAAACATTACTGTCAAAGATACAGCCATATGTTTCTCATCATAGATTATCATGCTTAACCACTTGCTACAGCAGTATTGTCAAAATTGCAGTACTGATGCTTTACATTTTAAACCTCAAGATTTAGTTTATTCCCTTTGAAAAATTTTTGTATACCTTCAGTACATAACAAACTGCTGAATCCAAAATGTAAAAATTATGCCATAGAAGAAAGTAATTTTAAATTGCTGTTGGTTTTACGCATATAAGCGCTGCTGTGTGAACTAAACACTTTTCCTCCAAATCACTGCCCTTGCATCTGATAATGATTGTGATTTGATTGGGTGAAAGCGAGTAAGATGGAGAAGGACAGGAGTTTAGAAACAAAACTACAAATTCTTGTTTTCTTATATTGACTTATGTCGTCTTAACTTAAGGTGGCAGAAAGATTGCACCATGGATGGACTTTTGGGAACTGCAGTCAGTAGGGATCTGAAATAAACATTTCAGTTTGGTTTTCACTTCCTGGTTCTAACAGAAAAAATGAAAACTGTTTCATAGAAAATACATGGAGTCATAGCTCTAAGCAGTGTTCCTTTTCCATCCTCCACTCTGATTTTCAAAGCTTTTTCTCCACCTCCTTCCTCTCCCCCCAGTGATCATTACTTTACTGGGTTTTAAAGAAATTGAAGCTGGGTTGAAAAGAATCCAAATGTTGTTTTCTGCCCCTAACATGAGTACGTGTAATAACATAGTAGTAAATACTGTGTTTCTAGTGTAAATAATAGCTATTACTGAATTTTTTAAGGTGCAGGATTTTGTCATATTTATACCCTGTTCTACTGAGAGCAAAAGGAAAATTAGTAGTTTTTCTTTTTAAAACAAAATTATCATTATTAAATGTTGTTTTCTAGACTAATAACAAGATCACAAGATCTGTTTTGCTGCTGTATTTTTAATGATCTATTATATAACTGTTTATTTGGGGGGGGGGGGGCG
>NW_008794446.1:1249839-1272217 GCF_000699145.1 Aptenodytes forsteri | reverse complement strand
GGGGGGGGGGGGAAGCTTAGCTGGTTTCTACAAACAACTTGAGATTTTTCACTGCAATGCTGCTACTCCTGGACTGTAGGTAGTCAGCAGATCCCAGATCTCTCCCACTTTTAATTGCATAGTTTTGTAAATAGTAATTTATTAAAGACTTTTTTCATTAGCATTTTTTTTTTTAAATTGCAGATATTTACTTTCTGGGTTAACAAGTACAGTGTATGAAGAAAAAGATTTAAACAAATTTCATGATTCTTCAGTGTGCTTTTTTCCCCCTCTCTCAAATAGTAATGTAGGAAGAAAAGAGCAAAACTGAAGGATCCCTTGGACTTCTTATAACATAGTAGAAATCTAGTTGAACTTAACTTGGAACATATTTGAAACACTATATTATTTTCTGTTGTATTTTGTTCTCCACATCTGTTTAATTGTGAATGCAGTACTCATTTAACTTCAGTCAGTGAGTAACATGCTTTTTATTACTATTATTTTTATCTGTTCAGCTGCTGGGTGTCATTGGTAAGTGACACCATGCTTACTCTTTGGCATTTCTTCAATTATATTGGAAAAATAAACTGTCGTGTGTTTTTTTTCTTTTTTCCTTTGTAATTTATGTGTTTTGTTCAAAATACTTAAATTCATTTTTTCAAAAAAAATAGAAGGGTTCCGTGGCTTGCAAAAATCCTGTTTCTAAGCAGATGTAACAGGGATGTTAGCAGTGTTCACTTCCCATTCTTCACTTGCTGTCATGCTTCAGCGTGAACAGGAAGGTAGCCTGCTCCAAAAAATGAGCCGTGTGTATGTTCTTGGTAGCTCCTCTACTACTACCAGCAAGCCATTTGAGATAACGCGCTCTGGGCTGTAACTGTCCATCCATTAAATATCTAAGACTCAGGTAATTAAAACCAGTGAACAACTATCAAATGAAAATAACTTTTTTGCTACTAATCATGTGGTGGCCTAGAAGAAGAAGAAGAAAGCCTTGTGTTGCAGTGCAGTAAGTTGCTGCTTCTGTCAGTCAGCTGGACCACATGTGAACAGGAGTCCTAGGCCTGTCAACACACGCTTATATGTACAAAAATGGAAAAGCTGATTTTTCATTTATTTATTTATTTATTTGTGTGGGGTAAGGGAATGGGAGGGTCAAGGAAAAGTTATCTTTAGTATCTATTTAGAGGAGTCAAGAAAACCAGAAGGTTTTGAATGCTTCATAGAAGCATTGATGCAAGATTTCTAGAACTATAAAAACAGTTACTCATATTAACTGTAAAGTTGAGGTAATAAACTGATGAAGCAAACTGTTTTGTTTTACCCATTTTCATGTTTCAATAACAGGTACACTTTGGATGAGTTTGGAACAGCTAGGAGGAGTGCTGTAGTGCGTGGCTTTATAGATGCTCTTACTAGAGGAGGTCTGGGAGGTACTCCCCGCCCTATTGAAATGCACTCCCACGATCCTCTGAGGTATAGTACTAGCAAGAATGTATATGAAATAATCCTTCTTTTGCCTGTTGGCACTTTGGATCCCTGACACCATAAACTGCTGATTTACACAGAAATTTCTGTCTTTATTTAGGTATGTAGGAGACATGCTGGCCTGGTTGCATCAAGCTACAGCTTCTGAAAAAGAACACCTAGAAGCTATGTTAAAACTTGTAACTATTCAAGGTAGTACTGGATTTTTAAAACATAAGTTGGGAAGTGATAGAAAGTAAGTCTGTGATAAGTCAGAAAGTGTGATTAATTTCTTAGGCTGGCCTTCGGTTATGAGAGTCTGAGCTTAGATTCTCCTGGAAATAATTTCAGAGTAGCTGGTAGTTCCATTTTGCCAGAAGAAAGCCCTTAATGAAGAAGAGTATGTCAAAATGCACTCTTCATTTTACTGTGCTTATAATAGATTTACACTAAATTTACAAAGGGACATTTTAGACTGTAGTTGAGAGTTCAAAAATTGTCTCTAATGTATATGAATACATACCTCTGAAAACATTGTCATAGGGTTGCTTATTGATATGTTGAGCATTACTGTTATGTCTTGCTCATTTGTTTAAATACAATTCCTTCTTCCTATAATTCTCTTCCTTTTGTGCTACAAGTAAAATGGAATTTTCTTCTGTCATGTAACATATCATTATAGGTTTACAGAGGTCAAAGTAGGCCGCTCATAGGCGCGTGAAGCTTTTTAATATCAAAGCTCTCCTTCATTAACAGAACTACAGATTCTCATGCTTATTCTTCAGCCCCTTTGCTCTCTTTTAAGTGCATTGGACCTATACTTTTAAGACCTTTGTGCTGTAGAAGCTGTAGTATGATTTGCCTCCACAGCTTCAGCCAAAGACTTGTTTAATAAATTAAGCATGTGTACTCGGTTGAAACAAACTCGGTGTAAAAACTGACATTTGATCTGTATCTGGTGAGCTCTTCAGACTGTACGTCTTAATTGAGTTCCACTCTGGGATTTAAAGGTAATAATGCATTCTCATTTTCCTTACTGCTGGAAGTATTAATTGGCTTTCCTAATTAATGGTATATGAGCAATGAGGCTGTTTAGGAACTGTAGTAAATCAAACCGAAGGAATGTTGTTGGTTTTTTAACTACAGTTACAGCATATGTAGAAGTGAATTTAATATTATTTACTGACCGTATCTCAGGGGGACAGGAAAGCAGGCCTTATGATGGTTGTATGGTAGAGAAAAAGACATGGCAGTTCTTTGTAGATGACTGTCTGATGCTTCTGCTGTAATTGGAGAGTCCTCCAGGAAAAGCTGGCCGCTTGGAGGATGTTACTGTGTCTGGTTCTGCTGTTGATTGTGCTACTGCTGCTGCCCAGGCCTGCATTCTGTTCTGAAGTACCTTGAGATTATATGCTTTATATAAATACAGATCCTGAGTTGGTAGTGGCTAATCAGTGAGTACAGTGTCTATGGTACTGAGAGATTCAAGTTTAATTCCCTGTACTATCATACAGTCTTCAGATGTCTGGTTGTACAGGCTACAGCAGAGATTGAGTTAATTTCACTTAGCCATTTAAAAAGTGGACATCTTGTTCATTTGCAGTTACAGATAATGACAGAGATTTGCATCTCCGGAGGGCAAATCTTCCCAACAAAAGTTAGATCTAACGTAGGCATTTCTGGAGACTTTGATCACAACTGTTTGGGGTTTTTCGTGTTCCCTATAGAGGGAGCCCGAGCAACTAATATAGATAAGACATCTAACTGGGGGTCTAAAGTTAGGTGACATGGATCTTTCCCTGTAATAGGTCAGTCAAACGTTTTAACTGTAATTTCAACTTGAGTAGCTTCTTGCAGATGGAACTGGTTTTATTATTTTAATTAAGGCATCTCTGTTCTGAGTTCAGATTTCTTTTTAAATTCTCCTATAAGCTCTGTGTAATTTCAGGTCTATGGAGAATGTGGTAAATCTCAGCTACACAAAAACTTCCCTTCTTTTCTTAAAAAAGAAAAAAAAGCCTTTAAAGAGAACAAACTATGTAGCCCATAATCAAGTATTCAAGATTAGCTTTTAAGAAGTTTTAAAATTTTAAGCTTGCAAATGTTAACTGTTTAAAATTAATCTGACAAAAAATGCTATTAAAATTTTAAGCGCTGAAAATACATTCAGAAAAGTTTAACTGTTTTGCATTGTACTGGCCAAGCATAAAGCACCTGGTTCTCTTCTTTGGAGCTTAGGTATCCTGCTAACAGGAGCCTTCCAGTCTTACAGAGATCTTGCACTTGAAAAGAAGGGAGAATTGCAGGCATTCTCTTTAAGAGAAGCAGTAGAAACCCATTTTTCATGGAGTTACAGGAACCCAGCTGCAGAGCAGAAGCCAAAGGAAGTCCAAGAAAGATCTCTCCCTTACAGAAGGATACACAGAGAAAAATGATATGTGGTGTAGCAGGTAGCTAGAAGTGTATCTTCAGTAATGAACTGTTTTCTGAAAGTGATTTTGGGTCTCTAAGAATTGTTTATTTCATAATTCTTTTATGTCAGTATGACATACTAATACTTGCAACGGTTATATAACCCATTGTGCTGGAAGATTTCTTTTTACTGTTTGCTGAATCTAAAATATTCTAATTGGACATGAAAATATATGTGAAGGCACAAGCATGCGGTATGTCAAGATTGTAATTCCATGTCCTTTGATATTTGAACTTGTATATTTTTGCAGCTAAAACTTTCATACCCAAGAACTTGTTAAGTCAATCTGGTCTAGATATACTATTGCAAATATGTGCTAGGTGCTTGTTATATTGATGAACAGTAAAAGTGTGACTGTTCCTACTAAAAAATGTGTAAATTGTTAGGGTGTATCTGGGAGCTAGCCATTACATAACAGACCGTACATCTTGTGGTTTGTAATCTTGCTTTCTTCCTTGGTATCAATACTCAAATACATAAACATATTTTTATTATCTTACCAATTTAGTATGCTGAAATTCTTACAGGCACCACACTGAATTTAGTTGTTTCTGCTTATGTGGCTTTTCACGTATCTTGGTGTAAAGAGACATTGGCAGAGATCTCTGATCTTTTATAATTTTTACTCTCAGAGGTAATCTCTTTTAGTCTGAAATAAGATCTGCAAAATATAGCTTCAGGTCACCTGATTTCTATCACATGTCACAGTCAGTTTGTTTACTGTTCATTGCATGGGTCCCATCTGAAGATGAACTCCTGTTGACAAGTTTTAAATTAGAATTAAAGTATCGCTGTCTCCATAAATCTATTCTGAGTTGTTACTGAAGTGAGAGCTTGAAGATCTGTTGCTTTCAGTTTGATTTATGACAGTACCGGTTGCCATGCAACAATTCATTTATGTTCCATGATAAGATAGGGCAATATTCTCTTTTGTATATAGTTCCGTGAAAGATGAGTTTCAGTTGCTGCTGGGGAGGAAGCATTTGCTAATGCTGCAGCACACGGTAGTGTGGAGGTACATACGTGATTTAATTTGTAACAATGCCATGAGCATGTCAGTACTGAATGCTGACAGACACGTGTATTTACAGTTCAGGCCTTTCAAAATGGTAGGTACTGTTGCTCCTTGAGCGTCTCACTGGCCTTTTTTTTTTCTGTTTAGTTTCATGAAGTACTGATATTGAGCCGTACTGTGACAGTTTCTTGCTAGACCATTTATTCTTCCCCTTGCTCCTTCTCCCTCAAATCCCCAGGCACTATGTTGTGCTAGGAAGCAACTGCATAGTATAAGATAATGAGTCTTCAGGACTCTTTTGTCGTGCAGCTGTTTCTTAATGGCTGGATTTGAAGTTCAGTGGAGGTGTAAACTAGTCTTGTGGAGAAGAGAACATGCAGTTCGTAATGCTTTTTATGGAGGAGTAGCTCCTACATTTGTTTGTTTGTTTTATAGTCTTGAAGAAAAGGGAATTATATTTGCATAATCTTAGCATGTGTTTGCATTAACTGTAGGTGTGGAAGAAAATATTCAAGAAGTGGTTGGGCACATCACAGAAGGTGTCTGCAGGCCTCTGAAGGTGAAGTATTTTGTTTTCCTTAGCATTCTAAATATAAAAATTGTTCTGTCATGTTTTTCCAGAACCTCTGTCCGCATCTCTACAATGTATTTTCATCGCCCTTGGTTAAGAGTTAGATTCTCAACTTTGAGAATCATAAACCCCTTCAAAATTAAAAATTCCATAGTTCATAGATATCTGGTTTAAGTAGTCATATAGTGAGAGATACTAGGATACTAAATCTATATCTTGATTTTATTTTACTTTTCCTAAAGTTCAGGAGTGCTTATGTACAAAAATTTAGCTTTGGGGTAAGAATATAGGAATGACTATAGTGGGTCAAATGAAAAATCAATTTAACTTACTACCCTGTTTTTCATAATGACCATTAGCATATGCTTAGGGAATAGTGTACAGATTGTGCAGTTGTATCATGATACTTCTGCAGAATCATTTCCTCACCTGTTTGTGGATGTACTAAGGACTTAGTAAGCCATAGCTACTGTCTTTCTATTAATAGACATCGGTAGATTTTTCTTCTTGAATATGTCAAGTTGATATAAAATGTTGGTATTCACAACATATCCTGCAGGAGGGAAGTGCACAGTTTAACTGTATGCTGTGTGAAAAGCCAGTTCCTTTTGGTTTTTTGTTTAATAACTCCAGCTCTTGTATTGAAAGGGACCATGAAAAATTATTTCCTGCTTTTCATCTTTATGCTACCCTGATTTGCTGTATTTCTGTCACATCTCTCCACAGTTGTCTTTTTTCAAGGTAGACCCTTAGTCAGTTTAGGGGACCCATTTGATGGAAATCATTAATAGTGATCCATCAAATGAATGACTGCCTTATTTATTGGATGTTCTTCATATAAGCATAAAATAAAATATCCAAGGTGATGAAGCTGATACCAATAATTGCCTGACTATGCTAGTTCCATCCAGTGTATAAATCCAAGTGTTTTTTAAAGTAAAATCTAGTGTACTAAATACTGTTCTAATAAATTTCTCTTAAGATACTGTAGCTATAACAACTGTGTCCAGTTGCCAAATACTTAGTTAACAGGTAGGTTCTGAATACTGAATACTATACATAGGTTCTTGTTAAGAAAGAGAGAAGGTCTGAAGAGAGGTAAAAATCAAGAAAATGCCATTTAGAATATCACATAATCACAGAAGGGTTGAGGTTGGTGGGGACCTCTGGAGGTCATCTGGTCCAAACCTGCTACTCCAGCAGGGCCACCTAGGGCCAGTTGCCCAGGACTGTATCCAGACAGCTTTTGAATATCTACAAGGATGGAGACTCCACATCCTCTTCGGGCAACTTGTGCCAGTGCTCGGTTACCCCCACAGTAAAAAAATGTTTCGTGGTGTTTAGACAGAACCTCCTGTGTTTCAATTTGTGCTCATTGCCATATAATTATGATCATCCTTCACAGCCTTTAGTTTTTGACCTGTTGAAAAACACCTGTCACATTATACAAACAAACAAATATCACAGCTTTTTTTGAAGATATTTTCCAAGCTTTCTGTGTTCTTGCATTCTTTAGTTCTGTTAGTACTGAATGCTGATGTTTGAGTTCAGTATTTCTGTGCATTCCAACAAAGTAGTTAGGGATAGAGTCAAACCTTTGTGTAAGTCAGAGGGAGTTTTGGTCTTGATTTGAGTACTTATGATTTGCACAGTTTCGTACAGAATACCTTCCATTTTGATTGCCAAAATCTTTATACTTATGTGCTTTTGTTATCTGTAGAAATACCCCCCGAAATATTGTCAGTAGTTAGTTACTATGCTAATAAAAATAAAAAAACTAAAAGAACAATTAAAGACTTCCCATTGTATTCTGTATTTTAATGAATGCAGCTAGTTCCTTTTGGTTTTTTGTTTAATAACTCCAGCTCTTGTATTGAAAGGGACCATGAAAAATTATTTCCTGCTTTTCATCTTTATGCTACCCTGATTTGCTGTATTTCTGTCACATCTCTCCACAGTTGTCTTTTTTCAAGGTAGACCCTTAGTCAGTTTAGGGGACCCATTTGATGGAAATCATTAATAGTGATCCATCAAATGAATGACTGCCTTATTTATTGGATGTTCTTCATATAAGCATAAAATAAAATATCCAAGGTGATGAAGCTGATACCAATAATTGCCTGACTATGCTAGTTCCATCCAGTGTATAAATCCAAGTGTTTTTTAAAGTAAAATCTAGTGTACTAAATACTGTTCTAATAAATTTCTCTTAAGATACTGTAGCTATAACAACTGTGTCCAGTTGCCAAATACTTAGTTAACAGGTAGGTTCTGAATACTGAATACTATACATAGGTTCTTGTTAAGAAAGAGAGAAGGTCTGAAGAGAGGTAAAAATCAAGAAAATGCCATTTAGAATATCACATAATCACAGAAGGGTTGAGGTTGGTGGGGACCTCTGGAGGTCATCTGGTCCAAACCTGCTACTCCAGCAGGGCCACCTAGGGCCAGTTGCCCAGGACTGTATCCAGACAGCTTTTGAATATCTACAAGGATGGAGACTCCACATCCTCTTCGGGCAACTTGTGCCAGTGCTCGGTTACCCCCACAGTAAAAAAATGTTTCGTGGTGTTTAGACAGAACCTCCTGTGTTTCAATTTGTGCTCATTGCCATATAATTATGATCATCCTTCACAGCCTTTAGTTTTTGACCTGTTGAAAAACACCTGTCACATTATACAAACAAACAAATATCACAGCTTTTTTTGAAGATATTTTCCAAGCTTTCTGTGTTCTTGCATTCTTTAGTTCTGTTAGTACTGAATGCTGATGTTTGAGTTCAGTATTTCTGTGCATTCCAACAAAGTAGTTAGGGATAGAGTCAAACCTTTGTGTAAGTCAGAGGGAGTTTTGGTCTTGATTTGAGTACTTATGATTTGCACAGTTTCGTACAGAATACCTTCCATTTTGATTGCCAAAATCTTTATACTTATGTGCTTTTGTTATCTGTAGAAATACCCCCCGAAATATTGTCAGTAGTTAGTTACTGTGCTAATAAAAATAAAAAAACTAAAAGAACAATTAAAGACTTCCCATTGTATTCTGTATTTTAATAGAATGCAGCTTATGTTAATTCACTGCCAGTCTAGACTTCCCAATGTAAAATATGCAGTTCTTATTGTTTCCCCTGGGGAAATGTTCCATAGCAAAAAAAAAAAAAAAGCAGAAAAAAAACCCCAAACCCCCAAGCAGAAGAGCCTTCATAGAGTGCAGTTAGATAATTGCAAGCCTTCATGTTGAGAGGAACAACAAAAGTAGACTCAGTTTGGAGGAGTCTTTTCTACAATACATTGTTCTTTCTGAAGATAAGAAATAAGAAAATAATAAGAAAAATAACTGCATTAAGTTCAGGGAAAACACTCTCTGTTGTAGTCATATGGCACCACAGTATACTGCTTTTCTGGTGGATTTCTGCTGAAGTTTGCAAACCTGTCACTTTGATTTGAGTTGATGCTGAAGTATAAAATAGCCTGATAAAAGCCTAGTTGTAGTATTTCCACAAGCACATTTAAATACTTACAGAATTATGTAGAATTTTCTTCCTGGTTTATGCATTTCCATATGAATGTACAATATGATACAGTTTCCTTACTTTTGAAGAAGGATTATGCTTATATGCAGTATAAATTGTCCACATTTCTTACTGATAGTTGGTTTGAGTTTTAGGCATCCAAGTGAATCTTGAGTACTCGCTAGTGGTAGATCTTACCTGTCATTTCAGATGGAAGTAGGAGGACCCTAAAAAACATTTAAATTAAGGTCCTCATCTTTTCCATAGCACTTAAGATGAGGTCAAAACTAACAAAATGTTTTTGATGCCTTACGTAGACTTCAGATGGTCTTTTATGGTCAGCTGACTACAGGACACATAGGATTAGGAAACGGTAAGACCTATAAGTCAAGGACTTCCCTGAGCAGGTTAGGTTGAGTCACTTGCAAATTTTGGTTCTCCTATGCAGTGAAGATTGCTGTATGGGAAGCAACAGTGCTTCTTTTCCTGCTTTGTTTTTTTAATTCTCATTCTTGTTTTCTAACCCTAAAATCTTTTGGCTTTTTTTTTTTTCCTCTCCTTCTGCCTATTCTGTCTTTTTCTATTTCTTAATTCTTTATTTTTAGTTATTGCTATTTTTTTGTCAATATTTTGATTCTCCTCTTTTTCCCCTGCCTTTCTTATTTTTTTTTGCTGTACACCTAGAGTATACTCAGTGTCCGTGCCCAAATGGCCTTTTATGCAACATTGGAGACAGTGTATCTATACCACTGTATATATGTATGCATTGAAGAGTGAGGTTCACCTGAGTGTTGAAATTAACATGGTGCATTGAGCTTTGCGAATAAAAGTCAACAATTATTCTTTGGGTTTGGTCCCTGACTTAGATGCAAAGGGGGAGGATTGAGGAAGCATAATCTTAGTTAATTCCCCTGCAGCTGGCTCTGACAAGAAGGCACTGCTGCACATCATGCTCTATTGAACAGCAGACAAATAACTTGGGAGAGCGGGTGGTGGCTGGTGATTTGTGTGTAGCCCTTTCACACACAGGCACGTGGGTGAACAGTGCAGTGATAAGTCACTGTCTGTCACTGCTTCATGAGTGCCCAAAGATTGACCCTGGGGCAGCCTTTTATGAGTGGATTGAGACTGTGTGTACCATGGAGACAAGACATCAACTGTCCAAGTGTAAAGAAAGTCGGCACTGTTTGGTCTGTGTAGCCAGTTATCTCCTGGTTGAGATAAATAGTCAACATAGCTAGTCATTAGTTATAAATGTATCTAATTACATACCAATAGCTGGTATATAATCTTTCCTTTAACTGAAGGAGAGATTATTCCAGGTGAAATTTTGTCTTTTGGGTAAAATACCTAATACTTTCGATGTTCTGAATTGCTGCATGATGCTAATGATCAGCTGTTGTAGTTTAGGGAAATTGCAGCTCTGCAGCTGTTCTTGCTATACAGTGCTGGGGAGAATTCCAGTATGTACTGGTATTAATCCATCAAATGATCTCATTATTTTGAAATTTTCAATAACAAGTTGCAACAAAAATCTATAGAGAAATGGGGTTTTTGTTTTGTTTTTTTTTTTTTTAAAGAATACATACACCTGCTTGTTTTCTACCCAGAGGCTTGGCAGCCTAGAAGCACTTCAGTTCAAGCAGAATGTTATAGTTAACTGGACATTCTCTTGTTAAATTTATTTCTGGTTAAATTTATTTTTCAAAAATCAGACACATATTGCATATAAAATCGTAGAGGTTGGCTTTTGGAATGTATGACCTGAAGGATGCTTGTATTTCTTTATTTTGCAGGTTAGAATTGAGCAGGTGATTGTTGCTGAGCCAGGAGCAGTTTTACTGTACAAGATTTCTAATCTTCTCAAGTTCTACCACCATACAATCAGGTATGCAAAATTACGAAGTATGTTAAAGATGTCTCTTTTTTTTTATTGTATAAATAAAGATTAATATAGTAAAAAGAGTATTTTCATGGCTTAGTTTTTGTTCTGTACTACGGAATCAAGGAGAAATGTGCATGATATCAAGGAGATGCCATTTATCTGTTGTCATTCCTCAAGTCATACGCAATCTGCTTTGGAATATAGCATCAATTTGCCACAGAAACTGTTTCTTAATCGTTCTGTGTAGATACAAGTAATATACAAAAAAATACACATCATTTAAGATGACAAAGTCAAGTCCCCTTTGAGAAAATGCTAGGATTAAATTATTTCTCTCTAGAACTTCAATTTTTCTTTTCTTCCTTAAACAACTATGTTTTGATACCATTTTTTCTAATTATGCACTTGCATTGTTCTATTGGGAAGATACTTGTGTCATTCTGTATCTCGCTGTTGAAGGTGCACCAATCATCTTCCAACCTTCCAGATGGCATCAGGAACACAGAAACCTGAGAAAAGCCAGAATCTCTGGTTTTATACATTGTGGTATTTGCAGTAGTTCCTATTGGTTAGAAACAGCAATAGCAGGAAAATTTTCCTCCACAGCCTTGGACTGAACTGCTGAGAATTAGAATTACTAGTATTAGTATTTGAGCTTCTCTTCTGTTTGAAAAGACATTTAGATGTTGGGCAGACTGGGGTAAGTGGTTCTTGGGCATCTCCCATGGTATTTAAAATCCTCAATTGTGATGGCACTACAGGACTATAGTAGAACACATATAAGAGCTTTTTTTTTTTCCTTTTATAATATGGAATAAAACATTTTATTCCTAATCTCACTGTCAAAAACAGCTGAAAGGTTTTTGCTGTCATTTTTCTGTCTCCAAAGTTTGTGTTTCCCAGTGGTTATAAAGCTTTGTGCAATTGAAAATGTGATGTTAAAATGGAAGGTTTTAGGCAGTCTTATCTGTTTCTTTCTGTCTTGCTAACGATACATTGTTTAAAGACCACTGAAGTACCTTCTGTCAGCTGAATAATTCCCTCTGTGTAGAGGAAGTGCACCTGACTAATGAAGGGAAAATCCAATTTGAGAAATTATCTATTAAATGCAACAAGTTTATAATCTGAAAATGAAGCTACAAGTTTAAATTAGTCCTATTAAGATGCAATGAATTTTTACTGCCATTTTTGTAGCTTAGAAGCACTTTTACTTTAGACAGAAGGTATATCCATGAGAAGTGCATAGTCATGTAGTGTCATTTAAAGTTTATGCGGTATTCATGCTAAGTATAATAACTTGACACTTGGAATAGCGAGTCATGAATTCTTCTATTTTTGGAGATGCCTAACATCGCAATGAAGAAACAAGAGACATGATACTATCCCTAAAGGACAATTTGACAGAATGAAGTTATCAACCCTTTTTGTTTATGTAATCTGTTTTCTCTAACAGAAGTAGATTTACAGATTAACAAAACAAAAATCCAATAAATTTTAGAATTCTACTAAAAAGTTTGTGCAAAGCTTTAGATAGCCTGTACTTAATATCTGCTTAATGACATAGTTGATAATGCTTGTTCTCACAGTCATCTTATGAGTGAATCTCTCGGCTTATATGGAGAACTGTTCCCTGCAATTATTTGTTGTAAATTTTCAACGTTGGAAATCTACAATTTGAAATGCTGTCTAACGTATCTGACCCTGTCATGTTCCCCCCCTTCAGATTAGTTAATTAATCTTAATTTTGTTTTCAGTGGTATTGTAGGAAACAGTGCAGCCACACTGTTGACAACAATTGAAGAAATGCATTTGTTGAGCAAGAAGATATTCTTTAATAGCCTGAGTCTTCATGCAAGTAAACTAATGGACAAGGTTTGTTTCAAAATCATACAGCTTTCATGTTACAAAACACACTCTTTTGTATAGTAAGATTATTAGATGAATAGCTGTTTTATACTGCAGCTTTTCCTAAAATTGAAGTTTTGTAGTTTCTATATTCTAGCTATGGAACTACATAAAAAACTTCCTGTCTATGTTTTAATTCTTCTAATAGTTTTATTTTTGTGAAAATATGACTAAAATGTTGTTGTTAGCAGCATTTGTTTACAGAGCAACAGAGCAGTTTCCATATTTTTAAAATCTGACAAGCAAAAAAATTAGGCAATTTCCCCAAGTGCAATATAGCAAAGTCAGCTGATTGAGCTAGATAGTTTGTAATAATGCATCATCAGATCAATAATTAATTACTCGTGTGCGTAATTCCTTTCTTGAAGTTATGAAGTATATTCCAAGATGGTAAGCTAAGTAAAAACAAAACTTGGGCTTTTTTGTCTTTTATAAAAATAATTTTTCCACATGAACATTGCTGCCATTAAAAGCAGAATATGCATTTGTTATACCAAACAACTGTACCTAAGCCAGAATCACTTTCCTGGTATCTTTTCCTCTCCTGGTGATTGCTTTGAATTGTGTTTCAGTGAACTTCCCACTGTTCAGTGGCTAATACAGTTCTTGTTAAGTTCTCCCTGCTGTATTCATATCATGTTGCTGTTGGTAGATCCGCCCATTAAATCTTACCTTTCTAAAATCTAAGCCAAGTCAAAGAAAATTGTTACGTTACACATCCCTCTCCATTTCCTAGGGATCTGATCTTCATCCAGCATCCCTGACTGACATGTGATGAGCTGACTAGGCCCTAAAACCAAGAAGAGATGCCTTTCTTTATTCCTAGTTATTGCACAACCCTAGAGTTCAAAAAAGCCCTCACATTACTGTTTTTTCCAGTTTAAAAAAAAAGTTTGAAAGCGGAAAACAAACAGCGAAGTTTTGTAAACGTATTGCTAAATTATTTGTACTTAATCTACAAGAAAAATCAAAAAAATCCGTAGATTTAAAGAAACTATTCTTTGTGCAAAGCTTTATACTTCACTGACCATTCAGTGGCATTTTCTGAGTTTGGTCAGTGTTGTTCTGTGGTCTCAAAGTAGTTTTCTCATTCTGCACAGTTTGCATCTGGTCCCAATTTCCTGCCTTTCTGCAAGGGCTGAGGAATGACTTTCTCAAAGGAACAGTTGTTCCTCCTCATCTTCTTTTCTGTATATCCCAGTGACTCCTTTCAGTGGTTTCATTCGTTCATCAGGTCACTCCTTAGTCCTACCACCCACAGTCCATACTACTAAAGTCCACTTAGTACATTGTTGTCATGGGGTATTTCCATTTGAATGCAGTGTCATCAGAATAGTAGTTCCTCTGCTACTAATGCTTCCTCAAGCATAGCAAGCTTACGGCTTGCTATGGGCATATGCTAGCTGTATATGAATTCCTCAGAACGTTTTATTTCCTAATACATAAGCTAGAAAAAAAAATCTGTGTACTTGTTCCTTTTATGAAGAGAAATCAGTGATAGACCTTTGCAAAAATATATGACTGCTCTTTACTTACAAAGAATGTGCAAACGAAGTAGTGCTTAAGGAAAGAAATTTTCTTGGCTTGAAACTGTAAGACAGCTCTGTATTCATCTCTGTTGTATTTAGCTCTGTTTTATTTATCCTGCTGGGTCTTACATCTGTACTCAAACAAGATCCAGCATAATTTTTCTACTCACATAACTCAAAATCTTTTGTACTTTTGTTTTGGGTGATATGCTGTTTTCAGTTTGGAGATGAGTAGAATTCAGAAGGCAAAGAAGGAGTGATAAAGGAATTGTGATCCCCCAGTTCGTAGTGTGTGTTCTTTGTATTGCCACTATGGGAAGATTGTGTAATCCTCTTTGCCCTCTTAGTTGCCCTTCCCTCAGCCTCCAGCCTAGATGTAACTGGCTCTAGATGCTGCCATTGTTTTATGAAGGAGTCTAATTTAGTTTTACTGATGTTAAATGAAGGTGGTGATTGCAATGCTGCCTTCAGTGGCACTTTATTACGAATAATGAATGGCATACCGAGCATACCATGTAATGTAAAAAGATCATAGTATTGCCTTTTCTCATAAACATACTTTATAAATTAAATCTGAAAAATTGAAAATTTTACATTGCATATATGGCCTACAAAGATCTTTCCTCAGGATATAATTGAGGTCAAAAGCTTAAAGAGACTCTGAAGAGGATTAGATATATGAGTAACAGAGGTATCCACAATTATTTATTAATCTCTGTGCTTCAGGAGTTAACAACAAGGTAACTCTGTGGGTGAGGAGTCTTACTGTACTGATGTGTATAGTTCTTGTAACTGAGAGTTTTAGACAGTCCTTTGAAGCATCTTATATTATTTCCCTTTATGAGTGGACTACTGAATTGATAGAATGATGTCTTATCTGCTCATGACTGAAATTAGTTTTGCTTCATAAAAAATACGAAATTAATAGGCTGAATTACACTCAGAGAAACATTAGTTTCCATGAGATAAAGACCCTATTTTATCATAAATGTAATATTCCTGTTACTTAGTTTATTGTGTGTTAATATACAGGTAACCAGCTTTTATGCCTTTTTATATGTCTTCATTGATTTAGTAGTGAATGTCACAACGCTTTTACATTTTGAGGAATCTCAAGGTTGCTTTTTATCATCCTTTTTATTAATGTGTGTTCAGATCAAAATTGTGTATATGTATTAGTAGGATTCTCTTCACATCCCAACCTTTTTGCCAGCTTTTTGCTAACGATATATGCACTGCAACTGCTTCCAGAATTTTTTTTATTTTCAGAGAAGATTAAAGCACTGGAGAACAGACCCTTTGTGCTTACATATGCGATTGCAAAGGCTTCGTTGCTGCTCCTGTTATGCACAAAGAGCACAGTCAGTTGTAAAATTAGTAAATTACTTTTCACTTGGACAGTCTGGAAATCATGGTTCCTTATTTCTGCTTATGTTTTGCATCTTAAGGCATTGATAAGCCTGTTTTAAAGAATATCAGCTGTCCATTACTTTGATTAAAATATGATTCTTAAGGCAATTTAAATAACTTTGGAAATAGATTAAAATACAAATAGGATGTTCTTAAATAAAAAATATTTTTATTTCTATAAACTTAAGTGCTTCTTTTGTTTAGATCGTTAGAAAGTGGTGAATATGTGAGTTACATGATTTTAATGATAGTATTCCCTCAGCATCATCAGTTGTTGCTGATAATCTGAAAATCATAAGCAAGAAATTCTGAACGGAAATCAGTTCTATGATTTTTATTTGATTTAAAGATAATTTAAGTGTTTTCTTAATTGCTGTTTGTAGCTATAAAATTCCAGAAGACTTAGTCGTAATTACTAGTGAATTTGTAACTTGACAGGAGTCTCTTTAGCCCTGTGCAGATTCTCTTGTGCTGTAGTGTGGGGAGAACTGTCTAGAAACACTGGTGTGTTACCGTGTCTTGCTGTGGTATGCTTTTTTAACATCTACAGTCTGTCTAGTAGTTGATAGACCAGAATAGTATTTAAGTAAATTTTTCTCTTAAGTACAGCTAGTTGGGAACTTTTTTTAGACAAAGCAGGTTTCATTAAATAAACTAACTCCTCAAGATCCCTTCCTTTGGATGTGTAGGAATGACAGGATGGTAATTTGACTCTGATGTCCTCATCACCACAGGCAATTCAATTCCCCAGGTTATTGATTATGCTTATTATTATTGAGCATTGCCTTCAAACTGCCTGGGATTTGATATCTGAAGCACAATGGGAAACTGAGACTTCAGGCTGTTCTTTCTAAGACAAGAAAATAGCTTCCTCTTCACATCTATTTTTGAGAAGAGTCCCATATTACATAAGGAGTGTCACAGGTACGGAGCTGTATGGAAACTTAAAGGCAGTCTTAGATCAGGATTCTCCCTCTTGGTTGTCAAGCCATCAGTGTAAATGATACAGGGAAATCCCTGGTTACTTCAGAGTACTTACTGGCTTGCTCAGAAGCACTTCCCTGTGAACATTTTTTTCATCACATCAGAAAATCTCAAGCATCCTGGTTGTAATCTGAAAATAAGGTAGTCAGCAGTTCTCACAACTTCAGACTCTTCAGTCTGAGAAACCCTTTTTATGGTGTTCTCATACAGATTTCTCAGGTAGCTCCTTACAATCTGAAATCTATGTAACAGAAATATTCAGCATTCTGCCTGAAAGTAAGTCCATTGTTATCAAAGAAAGCCAATACGCAAGGGAGTCTCTTTGGCTCTGATACTCCTTGAAACCTGTCGTGAAGCTTGGAAACAGTCATTGCAAAGCCACTTTGTTTTCAGGGTTTAAAATGCCATTCACAGCTTTGAGAGTCTCAGGTCATCATCTATGACAGCTCAACGCTGTCATCATATAGAAGCTGTGCATCATCACCCTTCTCCTGTGTCACTGAAGGTTCAGTGCATCAGCTTTTACTGCAAACGATGTCTCTCCTTTGCATTGTTGGCTCTTACCCTTCGGAGGCAGTGTTGGGCAGTCTTTCCAGTGCTTTCTAGCTCTGGTAACAATGGGTTTGTTCTGATTGTTGGTTCAACCAGGATGTTTCTTGGCCAATGTTAGTGTCCCTGTGCTGAAAAATCGTGTTTGTATTTGTTTCTTTTTAGCTTTCTTGTACCCAACCATGGGTCTACCAGCCATGCTAGTAAAGCAGATCAGAATTATAGGTTCAATCCTTATGTATCCTTTTATGTGTTTCCTTTGACCCTGCGCTACTAAATTGAATGTTTAGGGATGTGGGGTTCTGCTTGTGTTACTCACTGTCTGGATCTAACTAAGAACAGCCTGGTACAGATTACCATTTTACAGATGATGATAAATCCAGGAGAAAATACTACATGAAAATAATTATCAGAACAATAGAAACTGTTCCAATGAAACTGAAAGCAAAGTTCAAAGCGCCTAATGCACTGGAGTGGATGGACTGCTCTTTCAGTTCTCTCATACTGAGAGAATTGTCATTTAAAATCATGAGTCCACTGGTGAGGCATTTTAACAAGCCTGTTAGACTAACCTATGCCAGCATGCTTTATTGGACCAGCTAATACAGTAGGAGAGTGGGAATTTTCAAGCACACCTGTCCTTACTCTGGCTTCAGTAGTACTCCAGAACAATTATTAAAGGAAAGAACAATTGCAAACATTTAATTAAATGGAATGAGAGTTATCATAAGGGTACTAAAGAGAGATTACGCCAAACTAACCTGTCATCTGCTGTCTGAGCTGTTAGAAGACTATTAGTAGAGTACCCCAAATCAAGTTTTGGGATTGTTCCTTAATGCTGTTCTTTTTAGAGTAGATGTATGCAAATTAAATGTTGTGATCACATTATCTGTTAAGTTTGTTAGTGGGAGAAGTATTAAAACATTGCATGGGAATAACTGTAAACTTCCCCCTCATAATTTGATTCCTGTCAGAATGAAACCTATTAGGTTTCTGGGAAACCAGCTATGGGGCAGATTAAATGAGGCTGGTTGATGTTGTGATCTGAATGCCGTTGTGGTTTTGAATGGATCCATGTGAACAAAGCAAAGCTAGCAAGAATTTTTCTTTTGAAGAATTTTGTCTTTTCTTTCAAGACCAACTTGATAGCTGAAAAGCATGCCATTAGGCATTCTACTTTGGTGATCTCTGTAGGATCCTAATAGGGCTCAAAAGAGCTCAGAACAGTTTCTCTGAAGCTTCTCTGGTAGATGCGCGCTTAAGTTTCTTAGACTGCTGCTGTTTAACTGTGGTGAATATTGTCTCAATTTGTAGAATGAACTTCTGTAGTTGATGCTAATCAGTTGTAACTGACAGGATGAAACATCTAGATACCTTTTTACAAGGTTCCACATCTGTAGTGCTTAGTCTCCACCCCCTACCAGTGAGGTTTTTGAAAGACTGTATTAAAAGCTGATTAGGCCCTTAAAAAAGCCACCAACCTTTTGTTTGTCACTCTAAGCAGTGCTTTCTCTGAGTTCCGTGTTTAAAATTACCTTCTTGTTTTATTTAATACTAGTATCACAGAATTGCAGAATGGATGAGTTCAGCAGGGAGCTCTAGAGATCATCTAGTCCAACCATCTTGCTCAAAGAGTGTCAGCTAGAGCAGGTTGCCCAGGACCGGTTCCAGTTGAGTTTTTAATGTGTCCAAGGATGGACACTCCACAACCTCACTGTGCAACTGTCTCCAGTATTTGACCAACCTCACAGTAAAAAACTGTTTTCCTGTGTTTCAACCTGTGCCTATTGCCTCTTGACCTGTCACTGGACACCACTGAGAAGAGTTTGTTTCCCTCTTCTTTATCCCTCCCATAAGGTATTTATACACATTGATAGCATCCCCCCGAGCCTTCTCTTCTCCAGGCTGAACACAGCCTCTCCTTGTGCTGGAGATACTCCAGTCCCTTGATGAACTTTGTGGCCCTTTGCTCAACTCGCTCCAGTATGTCCATGTCTTTCTGTACTGTTAACTTTCTAACGTCCAAGTAGGATAGTATATAAATAGTTTTGATTGCTTGCCTATACAGTATTTTCACTATTTGCAGCTGCACGTATGAGCTTCTAACAAAGCTGCTCTCCTTAATATCTGCTCCAGTCCTTAATAAAATTAACTGTATTTAATAGGAACAAAAATTGCACATTTTTTTTTTCCATTTAACCTTCTCTGTAAATGAGAAAGGGAAACAATTAACATACATGCACTCTTTTCTTGATTGTTGATACTGCCTTTTCTTTTTCCTGTATTTTCCTTTGCTGTTTGTTAAATCCTTCAAGACATCCTTTGAGCTACTCGCTCTCATAGACAGAGAAGACTGCTCTGTTTTGTATATTTGGAGGAAGATTACTGGCTTAGTAACTATTCCCCACTGATTGATATGCAGAACTTTAAATGAAGATACAACCTTTTATACTACACCTTATGTACAACTTCTAGTGTCCATTGTAATTTTAGGAGAATTCATTTCAGTTTTGTATATTGGATTTTAAAATTTGGGAATTTCTTCTTGTTTTCTTTGAAAGGCTGAACAGCTGGTTGGCCTCATTTCTGCATGACTGAACTGCTGGTTATAACTGATTAGACACTTAATACTGTGTTAGAGTATGTTTTAATGCTGTAGAACTAGCTGCTACAAAAGTTCTCTGATAATTTTTTTTTTAGTTAGCTCCTGTCTGGCTTGCATCTGAAGCAGGTACTTCAAAAGTAGAATTCAGCATGCATTTCAAATCTATTTTTCTGGAAATAGGATCAATTATAATAATCTTTTAGTGCACATAAAACATTCAGGACATCAATTTTTTTAATTAGAATAGCGATTTAGCGCTCATAAATTGAAGTCCTCTATAAAATAGATATGTCTGTTTTTAAATTTCCCTTTTTAATTCTGAAAAAATCCCCAATCTATATTCATGTGCAAAAAGTTAGAATTTTCAAAATGAATATATCACTGCTTTAATTTTCCTTCCACTTACTGATAATTCTGCCTCTATTGCAGTAGTCAGGAATTTCAAGCTAACCCCAATAGAATCTAATGATCTAAACCTTTTTTCCTTGTCGTATTTTCTTCTTCCATAATGTTGTTCCTTGCTCCCATCTGGAAGACAGTGGACTTTAAAAGAACAGGTTAAATGAAAGATGAAGCTAATTTGGAAGCTTCTGACCATCAGTTACTTCAGGAGACAAAAATTCTGTGCACAGAAGCCTGAAATTATCATTGCCGTGATGTATGTGTGTGTTGGAAGTGAAAACTCCATCAAACTCTAGCCTCAAATTAATGCCAAAATATCCCTGAACACGGTCCAGTTCAGGTCTGAGAACAGTGTGTTCAGGGCACAATCAATACCCCTAATAATAACAAGAATAAACAAGAAGAAAGTCACTCAGTGCTGTAAATTTCAGGAAACTTTACTACTAATCAGCACTGAATAAGTGCCTCTTTCTGAATTACTGTTACTTCATTGCTAGAATATTTGTTTTATGCTTTCAAGACTGCTTAGGCTGAACAACAACTGTTCTCTGAACCTATTAGATTTAGTTTTCCATTAGTTCCTCAAATTCAGTATACTATCTCTTGGAAAGTGAGAACAGAGGAACACTTTGTATTCAGAAGGATGCAAAAACGTTTTTGTTTGATCTGTCTTAGTAACAGTGTGGGGACATGTATGGTATCTCAAATGTTTCAAAACACACAAAGGGTGAAAACTGGGCCTTGTTCCAAAGAGAGGGAGTTGTTTCTTCTTTCTCTAGTGATGTGTTCATTAGGTACAGATTCATTGCCAGAAGGCTCTGTAATGCTCCACTCTGAAAATGCCAGTTATGCTCTCCTTCTTGGTTTCTTTGGCCATCAGCCTCTGCCCCTTTGACTTTTTTTCTTTTTTTTCTTCCTTGAAGACTCAGACATCCATGTTGTTATGCTATTAATCAGTAGTTCTCATTTGGGAAGGTATGGACCATGTTGCCTGTGGCCTGGGGGGTCTGTCCAAAGCTGCCTTCTTTTCTTGTTGAGTTGGAGTCTTAAGAGCGTTGCAGAAGTGCATACTGCCTTGCTCTGCTGCGCCCAAACACCTTGAGTGAGACGCGCAGGCCAGTCCTGGCCAAACTTAATTCTGCCTACATCCTCCTGGAAAGAGATTACGCCTTGAAATGTTAGCTTATTCTGTGTTGCTGGGGGTCTCCTTACTCCCACGTGATCCAGCCAGATCTGTATTTGCCCTTGGATAGGCAGGAGACAGGAAGGTGGGAGGAGGATTGTTGGCGGAAGGAAACGAGGTCAGCAGCCTGGGTTGTAGTAAGGGACTGGAGGCAGCAGGAAGCCAGTTTGAGGCAGCATTGAAGACAAGAAGACGCAACGACATTTGGAGTGGAGCCTGAGAACTGTGTGTTGGGAAAAAGAGATATGCTAAGTTTTACATTATATAAACAATTTATGAAGTGTTTAATGAGTATTTGCCTGTTACAAAGAAGGGCTAAAGTATGTAAGCCTGTGTTAAAAATAGCATAGAATTTCAGTCCACTTCAGGTGGTCCAACTTTTCATAATTTGACTCACAAAGTGTGTTTTTTTTCTCTAAGATTTACAAACTTTTCTTCTTTCTGTTTTTTAAACATCTGCGATTCCTACTTTTCATCTTTGAGGTAGGCCTGCATTCCAGTTCTTGCAGTATCATTGCAGTTTATATAGGTGTACTTGAGTTAGTTTGTGCACAGTTCATTTGTGTACTGGTAATTTAAGGTACAAACTTGCTAGCTCTCATACTCAGCATGATAGGGGCTCTGCAGCCTTGTCAAGAAGATGACTTCATTCAGCTGCTGCAGTATGGCCCTAATATCCCAGAGCTCTGTCTGTACTAGGTTCTGGAGTGTTTACAGGAGGTCCTGCTCAAAGTGAACTCAGTGGTGCCAACAATGTGGCTATTCTTTGGCACCTAATCTAGCAAATGTGGGGTTTTTTTTACTACCAAAACCGGTAGTGTTTGGGTTTCTCTAGATTATAAAATAGTTTTTTATATAAATTTTATATTATATATAATATATATTTATATATAAATATATATTTATA
>NW_008794446.1:1247939-1249774 GCF_000699145.1 Aptenodytes forsteri | reverse complement strand
AAAAAATTCTGAATGAAAGGAGAAATTCAGTCTTGCTTGTTTGTCACTGAGTGGGATGGTTATGCTGAAAGTTGCAGAAAATTATTGTCTGAAACATGCTAGATTTGTCCAGTGTCAAATTAAAGTTCTTCTCTGCATGGCTACATGTAATTTTATTATTAGCTGGTTGCATTTGTGCTAACAGATTGGATGGTGTTTGCTGTAATGAAATTTAAAAAACCCCCACAAACAGATAATCTTGTTCTTCAGGTTGAACTCCCACCTCCTGATCTTGGCCCAAGCTCTGCACTAAATCAGACACTTAACTTGCTACGGGAGGTTCTGGCATCTCACGACTCATCTGTTGTTCCACTGGATGCCCGTCAAGCTGACTTTGTGCAGGTATAAGAATGTTTGACTGCTCTGAAGAGGAGGGGGGGAAAAAAAGTATGTGTAAGTTAGTCTCAGTACACAAAAGATGGGTGAAACATTAATCTTTCTGTCTGGTCCCATTTTGGAGCTTTCTACCAAACCCAAGTTTGTAACGTGAATAAGAGGGTGAGTAACAAAGTGGATAATTACAGTACAGTATGGAGTGCTACTCTTAATGCAGTATCTAAATTCTGTTATCCAATTACTACTCCATTAAGTAAATACACCCTCAAGATTGCACAATTACCAATTATCTTATCTGGGTTACTCTTCCTCCTGCTAGGTTGGAATCTGTTCTTCTCGGGTTTTTATACTTTTCCCATCACTATGGTAGCTGATCACCTGCTGAGAAATCCAGTAGAAAACTGCTTTCGCAGTTGGAAACTCTCATTTCTCTTTATTCTGCTTTGCGGAATAAATACGTGATAGAGACAGAATGAGCTTAGAAGCCTCGTGTGACATGATTTCCTCCCTCCCCTTCCTCTTTTCTGTGTGTTTGCTATTTTAGGTTCTGTCTTGTGTGCTAGATCCGTTGTTACAGATGTGTACTATGTCTGCTAGTAATTTGGGCACAGCTGATATGGCAACCTTCATGGTAAATTCACTGTATATGATGAAGACCACTTTGGCTCTCTTTGAATTCACTGACAAACGTCTAGAAATGTTGCAGTTTCAGGTAAGTTTTAACAGCCTCAAAAGAAAATGAACTTATTACTGATTTCTGCAGACTATAAGTTGTGATGTGAACGTATTTATTTTTGATAATGTTGCCTTTGGGTCAATTCTAAATCAGGGAAACGGAATAAGAGGGCTTCTTATCAGAGACCATAAACAAATAGCAAGTATCAGAGCTTATGGTACACAGCATCTTTCATTTTAAACAGACAAAAGGATGATTAGAAGATTGTTTTGGTTTGGTTTAGTTGCAGATAAACCCATATCAGTGAACACTTTCATTATGCTAATCATTCTAATATTTATCTGCAAACTGTGTGAGAAGAAGCAAATGGAAGTTGAAAGCTCAGTCAAATGGCTGACTACATTCCATCATATAGTTAATACTAGATCATCATCTAGTTTATACTAGAATATAGTATAGCAGAAGTTACTACGTCAGGCCTTCTTTCTACCTTTCTTTTCTCATTTGTTTGGTTTCACCTAACGTGTCAGGATAGTAGTTCATATGTGGTACCATTTTGAAATGGAAATGTAGTTTATAAACCATTGAGTTGGGAAAACTTAGGCACTGCCCATTTATAGTTTTGCTATGTGAACATCTCTGCAATATCATAGAATCATAGAATGGTTTGGGTTGGAAGACACCTTAAAGATCATCCAGTTCCAAGCCCCCTGCCATGGGCAGGGACACCTTCCACTAGACCAGGTTGCTCAAAGCCCCATCCAACCTGGCCTTGAACACTTCC
>NW_008794446.1:1245114-1246509 GCF_000699145.1 Aptenodytes forsteri | reverse complement strand
AAGCTCTCGGTCAGCTCCTCATCCATCCCCAGGCAGAGCTCCATGCACTCCAGCTGGTCATTGACATAGAGGGAGACACCCCCTCCTCGTCTCCCCTGCCTGTCCTTCCTAAAGAGCCTGTATCCCTCCGTCCCAACACTCCAATCATAGGAGCCACTCCACCACGTCTCCGTGATGCCAATAAGGTCGTAGCCCTGCGGGCGTGCGCACGTCTCTGACTCCTCTTGTTTATTCCACATGCTACATGTGTTTGCATAGAGGCATTGAAGTTGGGCCCCCGATGAAGCTGTCTTACTGGCTGGGGTTCCTTTGTGCTGCTCTTCAGGCACTCTTCTGCTGACCTGTGTTCCTTCTCCAGACTCTGGGCATCTATTGCTAGATACATATATATCTATTTATCTCAGGAGAGCTTTTGGAGCTGGGGAGCTTGGAAAAAGGTCACAACTTCTTATCTGAAGCCATCAGTAAAGATTGGCTGTGAGCCATTTTTTGCTTTCTACTCCTAATTGGAATTTTTAGCACCTTTTAGCTCTGAAATAAACAAACAGACAACCCCACCAAACTGTCTGGGACATTTCTAATTTCCATTATCAGAATTTCTTTTTCACAGTAAATGTTGCGATTGATCTATTCTTCAAATAAGCAGTAGAACTGAAGGATATGCATTTAATACCATTTACTTTCTTCAAACGTTTTACAAATACAGGAACAGACAAAAAATACCTTTAAGATTAGACATAAGTAGGTTATTAAAGTGGAGTTAGAATGGCATATTTAAGAAGAGAAACATTTTTCATAGAAAAAAAGAACTCTCTAAGACAGTTAAAATCTCCAAATTGAAATATTAAGATTTCCCTCCTGATTTAGAAAGAAAAGTGTGTTTTTCTAAACAATTTTAGGAAGTAAAAAGGTGAATTCTTAAAATAGCAGACATGGAAGTATTACGTTTTACTAGTTTGATAAAGGCGAATTCTTAAAATAGCAGACATGGAAGTATTACGTTTTACTAGTTTGATATATTACAAATTTTTGCTTGTCTTTAGGATTGGAAGAAAATTAAATGAAATGTGGGGTAGTTATCTGTAAAAATGAAGTAATAAAGTATATATACCCAAATATCTTTCCGAGTCTACTCAAACTAAAAAATGATTGCTGCTGCTGTGACTAGATTTATTGATTAGGTTTCTCTGCAAAGTGAAGATTATACTAAGAATGTAAAAATACGTTTATGACTTTTTTCATATGAAGATAACTAAAGCAAAATTGATAGCTGTAATTTGTCTATTGTTCTTTCAGTTAACCTTTTTCAAATACATGTTTATTAGTATTGAATTTAAAATCATTACTGATTATGATTTAGTTTCAGTTTTATTTTCCTTGTGAAAGACTCTCTCC
>NW_008794446.1:1177540-1245030 GCF_000699145.1 Aptenodytes forsteri | reverse complement strand
CTGCCGTGCTATTGTCAGTATTTTCAGTAAGAGTTGGATTATTTTTATCACATATTTTCAAAGAACTATAGCAAAATAAAATGATACAGCAATTTTTAACATTAGAGCTTCGGTATTAATTTTTGATGCTGTTGAATTTACAAATACAAAAAAATAGGTTCTTCTGTTAGTCAGACATGAAAGAATTATCTATTTTTATTATTGGCTTCTTATAATATGGAAGATGTAAATGGATAAAATAATTAAGTTGTATGTGTTTGTGGTTTGTCCTTGTTTATTGATCACTCTCCTTATTTGTGTTTTTTCTTCTTATTTGTGTTTCTAGCCCTTTTAACCCCAGAGCTTGTTCTATTTAATATTCACATGCACATTTTATAAACACCTTATGCTTAAAATTTCAGATTGAAGCTCATTTAGATACACTTATAAATGAACAAGCTTCCTATGTGTTAACAAGAGCTGGTCTAAGTTACATCTATAACTCTGTGCAGCAACACAAACCGGAACAGGTAAGCTTATATAATGTAGATGTTGAGGAGGTACTGCATACTTGACAACTAGAAGGATTTTGGCACTAATATTTTTGCAAATTAAGCTTCGTCTGAAAGCAAAAGCTCAGTAATATCTGTTGATTTGTCACACGGGACCAGGACTATTAGACAAAGGCACCTTGCAACTACAGATTTCCCCTACGCTGTATGTTCAGCAAGCCTAGCAGGTTTGGTATGCAGCAGTCCTTCTGTGCAGCTTATCTGCGTACCATCAACAGGCTCCGTACACCACAGACATCCTGTACGTTCTCAGAATAACTGCATAGGTAGTTTAATATGCCTCAGAAAGCGTCAGCGTCAAGCTGGCTTTAAAACACAAATACTGAGTATGTATATCACTTCCATGACATCTAGAACATACTGGACCTACTGTGCATCTAGCCTTCAGGTTTCTTCCATTGCATGCTATAGCACCATACATGGAGCAGGTGACAGATACCCTGCATGCATTAGATAATTACTGCTTTTTTCTTCTGTGAAAAATTGGCAGATGAGTTTAGTAGTAATTTGAAATAATTTCTTCTTTTGTCCTTACTCATTGCTCTAGTTTTTCTAGCACCAAGACAGTGAGATTCTAAAAGTGAAAACTTGAGAATTCTTAGAGTGAGCTGAAAACTGGAATGAAGAGCTCATGCTCTTCCTTTCTTGTGAACCACGGTTGTTATGTGATAGGTGTTAATACAGCCCCTCTTCCCTTCAGCTGTGTCTATGTCCTTTTGTGATCTTTTGTGAAGCTGAAGAACAGTGTTTTCTGGAGAAAGCAGAGCTCTGTTGGAGAGCTTTATGTTGTTTCTTCAGCCAATAATTTTGCATAAAGTGCCCAAACTCGACAGATTTTTATGTATAAAGATGAATAAATAAATGTGTAAATAATCTGATTAATAACTCAGCTTGGTTTCCTATTCATGAATCTGTCTCCTGTTCTAACACCGATTTCAAATCGACCAGGGCAGATTGTTAATGGAATGGAGCAATTTTCATTTATATCTGTCCAGCTGCCTGGCTGCAGAGGTGACGTTGTCACTGGATTTGCTAGGGGGTTAGGCAGCATGTATACGTTGTAGTGCCATACCAGCACAGAAGATTTGCTGGGAAGCAGGCTTGAACTGTGCCCGGTCCTGGAACAGATGAATAGAGGGAAGTTGTCCTCTGTAATTCTGGAACTCCAAGGGGATGTGGCCAGTTTGCAGTTCAGTTTTTATCCTAGACCTTGTGGAAGGCTTTTTGGGGGGTTTATCATTTAATGGTGAAGAAGGAAGAAAAGGACTTGAAAGGACATATTAAGAACTCAGTATTCTGAGTTTTTAATTTAAGAGAGCAGTAGAATATAAATGAACTATTACAGCATTTCAGTATTGATACGGTGATTCAGTTTCCAAACATTTAAGATCCTGTAGAAGGACCAAGTAACAATTTAATACTGAACTGATTGTAGAATTTATTATTTCTTATCTTTTTCCATATGCTAGTATGACCTTTTTTCCCCCCCCCCTCTGACTACTGATTCTTAGGGTCCTCTTTCAAATTTGCCAAGTATGGATTCCGTGTCCCTGAAGGTTGCAATGGTAAGCATTTTACAGTTTCATATTATGGTGGTGATGCTGTGACATGGGAAAAAATACTATTCATTGTGTGATGTAGTAGATATTCATCTGACCAGTCATACTCTTTAAGAATAGCTAAATTACATGTCTGGGAATACTTTCTTCATTTGTAGTAATTTGACCACTTGAAGTAATAAATACATAAATTATTTATGAACAGGTAGTAATAGAATATTAGTTTCTAAGCCTTGAGAAACAGAACTTTACTTACAAGAATGCTATCCCATGAGTCATCTTAAATTGCTAAAAGCAAATGCTTAGCTCTAATTAGTTTTAATCACCAAAATTTCTTTTTTGCCTGTATGCTTTCAAATATTAGTTCTGCTATCATTTATAATTTTAGTCCTAAGGCTTTGATTTTATGCAAATAGTTCAGCTAAACTCAGAAGTTAGGTGCTGGGCATATGTCAGTTATATTTTTTAAGTTGAAAGTTACAGTATATTTTAAAACAAATTATCAGCTATTTTTTCTTAGAGTGTGTGAAGGCTATTTTGCATAGAGATAGCAATATCACAGTTTAGTAGGCAATAATATATGATCTGTCACTCTTCTTGCTTAGCCAAGTTTAGCTTTATTCTGAAAGTTTAACTGTAAATAAGGCCCGCTCATCCAGCAGAACTTGTATACCCACACGAAAAAAAGGTCTTTTTAAAAGAAAATTTAAAAAAAAAGAATTGTATGTTGAATCCATCCTAATTATGTCAGTGTAGCCTGTTTTCCTCTGTTCAAGTTTTAAACCAGTGATTCCCAAGCTGGTCGGATGAACAGAGCTCTGGCACAGAGCACTCAGTGGTGTACTTAGATCAGCATGCATTCTTATCAATATTTACAAATTTTGCATTTAAAATATCTTCTATTTATCATGGTCTTGTAGACCAACGAGGAATTTAAAGACTGCAGCTTGGGGACCATCTCTTTAAATTATATATATGTAACTCTGTTATCTATAGCAGTACATAATAATTTCACTTGAATAGTTAGAGAAGAATCCAACTGTTTTATTTTCTTTATTACCTTGTTTAATGTCTGCTTGTGTGAACACACTTTAACCAGAATGGAACCCAGTATGCTGAAATCAAACCCACATAAATCCCATCTATCAACCTAATCTGTTGGCTTCCCAGGATGTAAACCGTGTGGAGGGAGTACTTGCAGGCAGATTCACTGCCTCCCAACTTAACCTGAAAGTTTTCTAGGTGCCAGCCTTTTAAGTTGTTCATATGGGCTTACAAATGCTGTTCTAGTAAAGTCCTTACCTCTCTCTCAGATAAAGCTCCCTTGCTTTCCAAATGAGGGCAGATAACCCCCAAAAAGTTAATTTGTGAGAACTGTGAGCGACTTCATTAGTCATTTGTGCCCACTTTTTGCACGTTTAAATGATGGATGGATGTGGATTTTAGGGTTTACCAGCTTGAGAAGATTGATCCAGTGTTCAGGAAGGTTGGCATCATTAGATAAAGTTGCCTAGGGCCTTGCCTGAGTGAGTAATTCCAAGGACAGAGATTATACAGCTTTTCTGGGTAACCTGTTCAGTGTTTGACACTCCTGGTGAGAATTTTTCCTCTTACTATCTAATCAGAATTTTCCTTAGTGTAATATGTGTCCAGTATTCCTCATGTTTTCACCTGCAAGAAGACCTGGCTCCATCTTCTCTACGGTCACCCATTTGATCATAGAATGGTTTGGGTTGGAAGGGGCCTTTAAAGATCATCTAGTCCAACCCCCATGCCATGGGCAGGGACATCTTTTGCTCGATCAGGTGGCTCAAAGCCCCATCCAACCTGACCTTGAACACTTCCAGGGATGGGGCACCCACAACTTCTCTGATAGATAGTTGAAGACAGCAGTAACGTTCTTTCTTGGTGTTTTCCTCTCCAAACTACTAGAATCAAAGCACCACAGTTTTTTTCACTGTATTATATGGGGGAGGAGAAGTAGGCCTCGAAGCAGTTCAAGGAGCCTGAACTAGGTCCCTTGCTTTTGTTTTTCCCAATGTAAGTGCTCATTAGATTTTAAGCAGTGACTCCCTGCCAAAAAGTAAAAAAAAAAAAAAAAAAAAAAAAAAAAAAAAAAAAAAAAAAAAAAGTAAAAAGAAATATGCAAGATGTCTAACTTGGACAGACTAGATTTCTGCCTGGAGGCTACTGTTTTCCCTCTGCAGTGAATAGACTAGGTCTGATCTTCAGAGGCGCATGCATACGTGCTCCAGCTGCATAGGAAACTTAGATGGATATTTATGGAAGCTGGATTCTCATTATTTGCCCCTCCACTGCTACTCTTCAGAGTCAGAAACTTAAAATTTTGGTGACAGAAGTGCTGAAGTTAGACATTTGGTTTGGACTATTAAGTTCTACCTTAAACACTTGTATAATATGTTAATCTCTATCTTAAATATATAAAAAGAGAAAATTTTATCAAATAAGAAGATGCCATTTTAGATCAGAGATCTGTGTTTTTACCTATTTTCATATAATAGCAAGTTCTTAATATGTTGATCTTGTATTCTCTTCCCCCCACCCCACCCCTAGGCTCAGTTTGATCGCTATCTGTCTGCTCCAGATAGTCTGCTAATGTCCCAGCTGAATTTCCTTCTGAGTGCCACTGTGAAGTAAGTACTTTACCTATTATGCCTGCATAATGATCAGAAAGATGAATTTGATTAGGTTTTAGAGGATCATGATGAGAATTCAAGTTATCAGCTGTGATCATATTTGCATTGTCCTTCAGGTCACAATTCAGTTTTGTTCTGACTCTCCTCTGTTTGAACAGGCAGTGAGGAATATGTAATTCTGTAACTTTCTGAAGTAGTTACTCTTGATTTAACGGACACCATCAAAATGAATTACATTCATCTATTTCGAACATGTTCCACTATGTCAGCAGTTTTTTGTCAACTTATTTGTAAATTGTTTTAGAACTATTTTGTAAGCATTCCAAAGACAGATGAAGTATGTAATTCTCCACTCAAGATTTCTTTTGTCCCCACTGCTCCATCAGGTCTAGAATTTTCAACTTTGCTGTCTTCTGCTGTAGAGTATTGGCATTCTGTCTCATTGAATATCGTGCTGAGATTACTTTTCACCTAATATGATTCTTCATAGTGATTTCTTCTTTGAAGTGTGGAAGTGAGAACTTTATTATTTATCTCTTCTTTTGTTTTTTGAATATAACTGAGCCCTAAGGCTAGGGAAGGTGCCGCGAATTTCTTTCCAATTAAACGTGAACCATATGAAGACATTTTGTAGTACTTAAACTCAGAGAATTATGTGCTGCACTGATCAAAAACTTTTCTTGACATTATTTTTCACACTTTTGTGAAGAATGCAGGTTACAGAATATACCAGAAATTGAGACTAGCACATCACATTTTATGTAATGCAACAGTATTTGGAGTCTCATTACTAGGACCTCTCCTCAGCAGGATTGTATTACAGCATCTTGCAATTAAAAATTACATATGTCGGGGGAAAAATATTTATTGTTGGGAATTTATTAGAATAGAATGGAATATTCTGTTCCATTTGGGGGATGGAAGGGACCTACAACGATCAGCTAGTGCAACTGCCAGGTTCTTCTGCTGTATTGCTCAGGTTCTCCTCATCCAAAGACTTCCAGTTTCATGCCATATACTTGGTGCATGGCTTGGCATGGGGGATGTTGGTGCTTTTCAGTACTTCATTGGGTCTCTCTGCTAGGGTTACCATTCCCGCAGCTTAGCCAGCAGAGCTGACCCTGTTGTGCGAGAGCTGTTCTGCTCCAGTGCAGATCAAACAGGGTAGCTTGAGCAGAAATGTCAGTGAAACATTGCACCTTCTGCTTCTAGGTGTCAAGCTATTAAACCTGTATTTTAGCTCTTGGTATTTTTTTTAATGTAGATCTATTTAAAAATCATAATAACAGTAAACGTATTTTGAAAGCCTCAATTTTTCACTGCTAACACAGAAGCAATTTTTCAGAGGTAGACTTTATGCTACCTTAAAGACTGGCACAGTGAAATTACTTTGACTTAATCATTTCTTCTGTCAGATGAACCAAGATAAACTGGGTATGTATGCACTCTTAGCCTTATCCCATTGATAAGCTTTTTAAACATATCTTAGGGCAATTTAAGCCAAATTCACGTTATCTTGCAGCAGTGGGCAGCTGAGAGGTGAGAGGGGAGCCTGTGTGAAGATGATTGCTATAGCTGCTACAGCTCAGCTAACATGCAGGAGTTTATTCACCTGCTATAACTCAACGCTATAGGTCAGATTCTGCTCAGAATTAAAAAAAAATAAATCTGTTAGCCTTCAAACGTAGTTTTAAACACAAGCAATCCTTTTGAAGTTAAGATACCTATTTACAGAGATGCATGCTTGTAGAATCACGGTCTTAATAGTCAATACTTTCTGTAGTAAATAAAGCTTCAAAATTCAAAAGTTTCTCAAAATTCAAGCAAAACATTTAACCAGTACTATAATTCTAATCTCTGGCTATAGTAGTTGAAATTTTCAAGTTAGTTTTGCAGACGTTTGGTGTCAGTTTTGAAGATGTCTTCCTTGGAATCGCATAACTGTGATCCACTGTTCCAACGGTTGAGCTGGAACCCAAGAGTTCTTTGGTTCTCAAAATCAGACCACATGCCTTTGATAAGGGACCAGTGTATTATATACTCACTGGCAATATTATTTAAGCTTTACAACTATGAAGAACATTCCTTCCAACATTTGCCAGTGCATGCTCTTGTCTTTCAAATTCCTTTGCTCATTTAAAAAGTTTTCAGCAATCTTTCAAATTCCTTTGCTCATTTAAAAATTTTTCAGCAATTTATTTATGTTGTTGTTGGTCTTGAAAAGCTCTTTTCATTTGTGTTGGATCACAGAAACTGAATGCTGGAATTGCTATTTTTGGAAAGTGCTGCCATTTGTGTTAGTGATAAAATGTATCATGTTGTTATGGCAACTGAAATCCTAATGTACTGATTAATGACACTGACATTATTTGATGGAAAGACTCATTTGATGCTGTTCAGTCCTCTGGAATATTTCAATGAACTTTTTCTTTTAATTTAATATTATTTGGTGCAATACAGTTAGTTTTATACGAATTCTGTGTGCAATACTTTCTGAAAAGATTGTCATGTTACAGTAGCTTAGTGATCCCAGACTGTGATCAGAGACAGTTGTTGTACCTGAACACCTTGAATATATTTCCCTTGTAATAGTGTTTCTAGATTTGCTATTGTAAGGCCAGTCTTTTTTTTCAGGTATTCTAATAACCTAGTAATACTGGCAGTTGATCCTGTATATCAAAAAACTGGATACTGTGCATCAGAATAAAATGCAGGTTTTGCCTCTTAATCTTCTTTCTCATAGCTTCTGTTTCTTAATATTTCCTGAAAAGATGAAGTTCTACGCACTTGGTCTTTGAGATTTCTTTAACTTGTCAATTCCCAATGGTTAGTGAATTCAGCCCTGATTTTAGTGGATGCAGTTTCGGTGTCTTTGTTCTTTTGCTGCCTGTTACAGCAGGGCCGAATCTAGATTCATGGTTACCTTGGTTTCCTCGGCTTCTCCTGGTGTTCCACTTGCATGGGTTTGGCTGTGAAATAGTTGTAACTACTGTTTCTGATAGATAAAAATGCAACTGTAAACACATCACCATGGTGATTAAAGTAAACAGCTTCATGAGCAATGTAAAGTAAAAATACTAGTTTGTCTTCAAAAAATATTAAACTTTCCAGTTAAATTTAGCATCCAGTCCCTGTGCATTGTTACTCATTTAGATCCAGAAAAATAACAGGACACAGACTTCATAGCAGTGTTGGTAAAAGGCTGTAGCAAGTTTTAAATCTCTGACCACTATCACTTTCAGCTCTTCCTTTTTGACCGATTATGGAATCAGGTGCTGTCAAGGTAAAACAAATAGAATATATTTGCTGGTAGATGAAAAAAAAATGTGTGTATTTACAAAGGACAGCGAGAAGCCAGAGGAGGTAGAAGGTAGATCACTAAGATTATCAGTCTTTTAAAAGATGCAGGGGAGTGCAAGTGAAAAACTAATGTATGCAAATTAAATCCTTCTACTATTTTTTTTTTCATGATTGCAGAAATAAAGAAGCTAATTTCTTGGTTATCAGGATCATATATGTGAGTTTATCTATGTACGATACAAAAAGATGAAGAAGCCTTCTTTTGTTTTAAAACTTTAAGCTGTTTTCACCGTTGAAGGGCTTTTTAATGTAACTGACACTGATTTTTAATGTGTATTTTTAGTGTATATCTTTAATTCCTTGTATGTAGTACAGTTATATTTCCTACGATTTGTGAATTATGTTTTTGTTTTGTTTTTTAGAGAGCAGATAATAAAACAGTCCACAGAACTGGTCTGCAGAGCTTACAGTGAGTTATATGCAGCTGTGATGGATCCTTCAAATGAATATAAGGATCCAGAAACTATACTACACAGATCTCCTCATCAAGTTCAGGCACTCCTTTCATAGTCTTGCTTCCCCCAGATTTATCAGAATCCATAATTCTGTATTTGTTGAGTATTTGCGTCGAGTTATTTTTCTGTTTTGAATTTTGATGTGTAACTGTGTAGTTAAAATATGTAGGAATGCTTTTTTTTAATCTGCTTGGCAGAAGTCTAGTCTTTCCTGTGTCTTTGAATACCTTCTATAGGCCAGAAAATAGAATATAGATTAAAAATTATTTTAATGTATTCCTCTAATGGAAATGGACCTTGACAATATGCAATCTCTTTGAAAAAGGAGAAAGAAGCTTTTTCCTTGCTGTACATAATCCTTTCAACTACAGGTTGAACCAGTGTCTCTTAACGACCTCACCAATATTTTTATTTGCTCTTTTCCCTGTTCTTTCACTCTTTTTCTCAGCCTATCATCAGTAAATGCTGATAACTGTAATTTTAATACAACTGATATACTTTGAATGTCTCAAGTGCATCACTTTTACAGCTCATAAATCACTTCAGAGTATTTGATGCGTTTTTTCGAATCCTGTTGATTTAAATTTTTTAGGCAAAATTTGTGTGCTTTTCTGGAATCCATTATCGTTGCTAGTTCTGGTGTTTTCTGTAAGAAAAAGAAGTACTTGAATTACATGCATGTACATAAGCTGGAAATTAATGCTTTAAGTTATTTGTATAATTTTGTTTTACTGGAAGAATTTTGTTTTAGTGCAATCATTCTGTAGGAATCCTTGTATCAGTTGAAACTTGCTGATCTCTTAAGGCAATAACAATGTAGGTTAGAAAAATGGTTTGCACAGCAGTATGGCCATTCCTCCTTCACATGTACATGGTTTTTGTTTTGCCTTTTGTTAAGTACAGAAAAGTCTATCTGCTCTAGTACAAGCATTTATTCAGTTAATAATCCACCAAGAGATTTTCATGGTTTACATGTCTGCAGTGGTGCTCCTGAAAATTGTAGTTAAGTTCACCTGTGGCAGCCACAGGTAGTCCTGGGAATTATGTGGGAGAGCCAGGGTGTGTAGTTGTTCTAGGCTGATGTGCAGAAAGCCATGAGTGAAGGTTTCATTTCTTTCCTCCTTCGGTGCAAAGCTGAACCTGCTCTGTGTAGAAACCCTAATTATATAGAGAGTTATGATTTAGGGGACCTTTGCTTCCAGTAAAAGAGGAAAATAGGTAAGTAGGACACTTGTTCTCTGTTGGGCCTTATGATAATTTTCTGCAAATTCCTTAAACATATTCTTCTTTTAGGAAAGCCTTGTTATAGAGAAACCTTCAGGAAACAGAATGTTAGTAAAAGGAATTTGGGGTGTTTTGGTGTTAGGTTTTTTGTTGGTTTGTTTGTTTTTTAAAGGATAACTTAAGCTAACTTTCGTTGGAAGCATTTCACTTTTTTTTTCCTCTTTGTTGTTGTATGGGTGCCACAGAGTTATTACAGTTGCCTGAGTTTACACTCATTAGATGTGGCTTATTTATATACATTGAGGGGAAGATGAGCAATCATTCATATTGAATAACTTACATACTTTATTTTTATCAGTAATAATATTTCCCATATAAAATACATACTTAGTGGCAGCCAAGTCTGCAATTTAGTGTATGTTGCAAAAGAGCAAAAAATAGAGAAGAGCAGCAGCAATACATTTTAGTCTCTCAGAAAACAAGATATATCCAGTGTGCTCAGAAATCCGCTTCCTTGGTAATACCACAATAAAGCAATAGCTCCTTTTCCGAATGGGCATAATTTGTTGGTATAATAGAAGAAGATTTGAAAGTGCAAGTGTCCCTGGAGTTCTTGTATCAGGCATAAATTCTTCTGTAAATGTGAATGTTAGATTTATTCTGTATAAAAACTCCAGACCCATAAGAAAAAAAATTCTAGAAGCTTAGAAAAGCTCTAATGAAAATTATGCTCTTTTACTAGGTAAGGCACTTTAAATTACTCAGATTTTGCATTACCATAGTATACATTCAGAAGGCTGTTCATTGTTGTTTAATAATGTTAATATTGCTTAATATGCCTATAATTATTATCTAATATAGGAAAATTACATCAGTTGTGAAAGGATTGTAAATTAGCTTGTTATTAGATTAACATACTTATAAGAGCGAACTTTTTCCTGAAATTACACTCAACCTCAGTCTCCAATAATCAGTCAGTAGTTTGCATGAGGATTAGTAAGAAGTTGCTTCCTATGTTTGAGTCCATGTAGAGACTTATCCATGATTTTATCTTCTCTTAATAAAAATGCAAAAGCTATAAAAGTTGTAACTTACAAAAATTAAAGTCAGTCACTAATTCTGGTCTGTGCAATTAAAGTAAATGGCAAAGGGTCACTAATGAGAAAGGACGTCAATAAAAGCATTTGATTTACTGACTTCTGTCTTCCATGTTGTTATTTCCTCTTGCTTGCCTTCCTAAGAGGAGGAAGGAAAAGGTGATTAGATTTTGACCTGCCTTTTCTAGCTTCGTGTTTCTGACCCTTTTATTTTACAAATTCCCAGGATTTCCACACCAGGAACCATGAAGCTGCAGTACTCTAATTGCTCAGTTAGATGGATGACCCATAAGCGTTGCAGTAAATGGAATCATTCTGGATGTCGGTACCGGCTCCGTATTCAGACCAGTTACTGCAGGTCCGGCTTGAGCGTCACAGTGCATGAAGAGACGCTCGCCTGGCTGGGCTGAGTCAGTCAGCGCTGCTGCTGTTGGTCCTTAAACACTTCACATGGAGGGGCGTGCCTTCAAAGAGTGAGTCTGTTATTCTGTGCTGGGCAGCAATATGCTTGGGAAAACTGGGTAAAGAGAGGTATTTGAATACTGCCTATAGCAGGCAGCGCTCTCGGCATTTGACACTCTGACAACCCAGTTCTGAGAACAGATGCGTAAAAGGCTTCTTTTTGCATCGTTGTCTGATGCAAAGAGCACTTTCGTGGGAAGTGGGAGAGCTGGGTTCTGGGCCAAAGGAGTTTGGAATCGACATCTCCCGCCTTCCTGGAGAGCACCCAAACCCTTGGCTGTTGTGTAGTATGAGATGGGGCAGCTCCGTTTCTTCTCTTTTGAATTTAGCAGCTGTGCATAAATCAATGCAAAATATGGGAGGCATGAGATAGAATAAGCGAGGAGGAGTATGGCCCTGTGGCATGTACGTGAGGGCTCTCCTGAGGACTCCAAGGTCTAGATCTTCCTCCTTCCTTCCTATTTTTTATGTAGGGACCTTATCTTTGACCTCCAATACATGAGTCCCTGAAACAGAATCAGGATCCCAAGACTTTGTCACCCACGGAATATCCAGCAAACAGCAAGATACAGAGTTGAGTTTGGGTTGGACCTAAGGTGGTTCATTCACACTGGTGACAATGCCCCTGTGTTCAATCCTGTGTGTACAATTTTCTCCTCCCCTCTTTATAAATAGCACACCACTATGGAAATAAAATATAAAAGTTATTTTGGTTATAGCAAGCACACACCACCCCAGCCACAATGATTTTTTTTTTCTATTATAGGAAAAGAGAAGCTTAAGGAGGTGTGGAAAGGTGAGAATACATTTGTTTTGCAGCATTTCAGAGTGCTCCTCCCTATTCTCTGAGATTTATGACTCTAGCCCTGCATTTTGTCTGTTAATAGACTCAGCTGTAATTATTAAAGTTTTTGAAATATGTGTTGGAGGAAAATACTTTCAGAACCGCTAAACTTTTCCATTCATTTAAAAAAAATCTATCTGTTCTTTGATCCCTTTGCTTGCCTTGCTGAGTCACTTTGCAGGCAACCCAGGGGGTGGGAAGCTTGTAAAATTTTGAAAATTAAACAAAGGGGTTAGACATATTTCCATGAGTAAAACACACCCCCCAGAAGCAACACAGGCATGGGTGTGGGTTGGTTTGAAATCCACTGCCACCTGCTTCTGAGGGAAAATGCAGAAAAAGAGACATTTGCTTATGATGAGGGCACCCATCCAAAACAGCCATGGTAGGGTTAGATGCCGTAAATTGATGTTAAATTGATGTTACGTTTGAATAGTTCAGAGAATTTTCAAAATGCAGATTAGAAGAAACTGGCAGTGGAAATAAAAGGTACGTCATATAACTGAACTCCCTCGCATACTGGATTTAGTTGTTAAAGGTTTCCAGAACCTCTACATCTTTTCCCCACCGCTCTTAAGCACTTTGCAAACTAAACTTCAAGACAATCCTGCAACTGCTACACCAATCCTAACCCTTGGCAATTCAGAGTAAAATGAGATGCTTTGAGTCACCCAGTGGCATACAAAGCAAAAAACTTGGATCCAATTTGTTTCTTGAAAGAATTTCAAAAAATGGGAAATGAATATAACTTGAACTCGGATATTTGTCCTGAAGGGTAGGAGAGGCAGTGCCCTCCGTATGGCAGGGCAGGTTTCTCCAGTCATCCGCTGCACGGTAGAAAGCCAACTTCAGTTTTTCAAAGTCAAACTACTTCTTCAAAAGTTTTTTACAAGTGTTTTAAAGGTGAGCATGTGTACTAAACAGGGCGTTTGCTGCCTGGCTAGGCTGCTGGGCTGGTGCTCCAGCGGGGATATTCACACTAGCCCAGTATATGTGGTCACCAAATGCTCAAAAGGCGGGTGAACCTCTTGTAACACACAAGGTCTTCTTCCGATACCCCAGCTATCTACATCCTTGAGTAAAGAGCCACTTTACGTAGAGCTGGTGTAGGGCTGAAGTAAACCCAAGACATTGCATCTGTCTTGGTCCTTGACCGACTGTTCATCCCCTCAAAGATGATGCAGGTAAATCTTCAGTAATCTGCAGCATCCTCTGGTGCAAAGCTATGCAAAGACAAAGTGCAAAGGAGCCCTTTACACCTGAAAATGTACACTTACCCCTTATCTTACGTACATTAATGTACATATCTTGCATGCATTAACGCCTAAACTAGGGTGCGACCCCCTCACACTACAATTGTCACACAGACTTTGCATACAATGGAAAGATGAACCACAAAGGCTTTTCTCTTCACAAAAAAAGTTTATTTTGACTACCTTGCTTTAGCAGTAAGGAAACCTCGATGGAGCAAGGTATGGCTGAAAGGTGTTTGATAAATTACTGCAGAGCAGACAAAAAAGAAAAAGACTGTTGCATGTTTCATATTCAGACAATGAAGCTTTCATTCGCTGCCTAGTTCACAGATGTGGTATTGTCAAATTGCAGGAAAATGCCTGGCAGACTGTATCATTGACTGTATTTAGGGAGAAAATTCAGAACATGCTATTTATAGAAGCCACACAAATAAGCACAGAGTTCTTATCAGCCAAAGATAACATTAGTCGTGATTTATCAAAGTAATCTTTATTTTATGGAAAATGGATAATAGGGTGTAATTTAATCCTTTGTGAACGTAATGTATATTTCAAAGGGTTCTTTTTTGTTAATAAAACCATTTGTTGTACTTGTTAAACTAATTAGTCTTGTTGCTGTTGCTTATGACAGGATAAAAGATGCCCGTTAACGAAAACGGGGAGGAGAAGACAGGTTCAAAAGTTTGTGAAGTTTGTACTCCTTGCAAGCCAGTTTTCTGATCAAAACAGGTTTCGCCCCTTTCGCTGCGAGCCTGCGTTAACTGAGTTTGTGCAGATGATACATTTTCCTTTTTTAATTCCAAAATGGATTACCCCAAAAATTCATCTTATCTCTGGGTGTTTCACCTGCTACAGGCATCAGGGGCTTCTCCGACTTCCCTGGGTACTGATGCTGGCGTGAGCCACCGTGCCTGCCGGCCCCGCCGCTGAGCGCCGACAGGGAGGGTGACGTTCCTGGCCGCTTCTCCCTACTCTTTGCATTTTTTCCACCATGTGCAAACGCATTCCAGGAGTCACGGAGAAGGCGAAAAGGGAAGAAAACAGAGCTGCCTGGGTGCATCCTCCACCGGTCCCTGGCCGGCCACATGCCTTTCGCTGGGCGAGGGCAGGTTTTGCAGGGGTGGAGCGTGGGGCTGAAGCTGTGCCGAGTCTTGGCTCTGTGAGAGGCCCCGGCAGCGGTGCCAGACTGCAGAGGCAGGACATGAGCTCATTCTCTGGATCTGCAGTTGACCTTGAAAGATCAGAGTCAGAAATGGGAAGGAGTCAGAAGAGGACACATATTTTATTATCATCTTTTTTTTTTTCCTTAGTGTTTTTGGTGTCCTTGGTTGTAGCCTAGCAGCCTCATGAACTTTTAATAGCAATTTATGAATGATTTTCAGAAGATGACTCTTAAAAGACTGGCTAAGCTCTTAAAGGTCCTTCTCTCTTAGAAATGGCCCAGAAAATGCCCCTCAGAAGGACCAAGTTATGGAGAAATCCTTAAAGAAATGTCCCTACTGTCTGTGTCAGTTCTGCGTTGTCATCCCGGTTCCTTGGTTCTCTTTGTACCCTCTGTTGTACAAACTGTCCAAATACAACATTTCTAATCCTGAATTACTGCATCCAGAAGTTTCACAGGTCCTCAAATCTCCTGGACACAGAGGTGAGAAGCCTTGGTCACGCTTCCAGCTTGCGTGGCCCCACTGGAGAGATCATGGAGCAGATCTGCCTTCTCCAACCCTTCCCTACCTTGCTCTGAGGACACCTGCCCACTTCAGCAGGAGAGACTTGTCCCTGTTCAAGAAGGACGGTGCTTCTGCTGCCTCTGTTACCACTGTCCCGAGCTCTGTGGGCTCACAGCTTGGGGTAGGGCTGTCCTGCTCCTTCTTGGATGAAAAGAAAGAACAGGCAGATTACCAGACAAGCTACTTGGTTTGTGTAGATGAAATATAGCCTTCACTTCAGCAAATGCTAAGTCAGAAATTTGAATGGCGTGTCCAACCATTCTGCCTTTGGGTCAGGTGGCCCTGCTGCTCCATACCTAAATACTATAGGAAAGACAAACATTTATCCCTATGAGGAGCCATCCCCACCTGTGGCTCGGAGAGAAACCTGTGCCTCGGGTCTGGTGCTCCAGACAACAGCAGCAGAACGGACTGTGTGTCTGCTTACAGCAGCCCTGCTAATGCTGTGAGGAGGAGCCAGTGTGCCCCAGGGACTTCCAGGACAGTGACCCAAGCACATTCCAGGAGAAGATCAGCTTGCCAGCACTTTGACTTGGAAAGGGCTCCAAATCCGAGTATGTCGTAGCAACGTTGTCCTCTCTTCGGTTTCAGTAACAACTTATACTTGAACACGCTCTTGCACTGTTTGGTTTGTTTACAAAATACACCGATTCCTTTGGATCCCCTTCCCCAGACCCTCTTGGCAGCACACAGGGATATCACAGCAGTGATAAAAATGTGTCAGCTATCCACTTAAATGGGATCAATTTAGAGAGTCCTTTGGTTTTTATTTTTTATATCCAGAATGACAAAAGGACTGAAAACTGTTTCACAAACAGTGTATAAACTAGACTGCCGCATGAGGAGTGCTACCCCATAGTCCTCGTTCTTCTAATGAGAAGAGATGTCAGGCTGTTTTCAAACCACCTGCTTTGGGTATGCAGCCCAGGCATGGTAATGCCTGAACATTACATGTTCTGAGTTACAGAGCACTGAGTTACACCAAATACAGAGTGGATCCTGGCATCTTGTCGAGTCAGCGGAGAGAACTGGGTGGCTCCTGGAGGCCTCTGAAGGGTGACGTGGGTCCTCGAAATGGCGAATCTGCTTTTCAAATGCCAATACCATGTCAGGGCCGCTGTGGTTGCACAATGAGAAACTCTGTACAAGGTGCAAGCTCCTGCTGCCAGTCTAAATTTTGTTCAAGAAAAATCAGAGGGTTTTGGAGGGGTTATTTTGCCGTAGCAGATTTTGTACTGGATCAGGTTGTACTCATGCCTCCAGAGGTTTTCGGCCATTTATTGTATGTTTTTTCCTCACCTGGACGCAAAGCTCCTTGGAAAAGGAGTTGTGTATTTTCCATATCTTTACAAAACATCATATTCCCAAGGTTTTCTGGTGTAGCCTAGAAAGTCCTATTGAGTACTAAGCTGAGACCACAGAGCAGCAGCGACAAAGCCGAGCTGTCTGGAGGCGAGACCGTGGTGGGTATGGCGAGAGCAGTGACTGCGCCAGGCACAGGGCGGTCGCTGCCCGAACCCCCCTGCCGCTGCTGCATGATCAAGGTCAAGGAGATTGCAGCAGGACACAGGCTTGGGATGCAGGCTCGTTGCTGCTATGGTGTTTTGCCTTTCCCTTTGATTCCCCTTTTCCTTACAAAGATCACACACTGCTGAAGCAAGTGGCTAAAAAGAAGACGGCGGTCGTCACTTCCCGCGTGTGCATGTCTAGCCACCTCCCTGATTGCTAAGGCAGAGCACGGAGAGGGAGGCGATCGCCGCACATGGAAGTGCAGAATCTGCTCCAATAATCCTACTGGGCAGAGGAAAACAGCGACCTTCCTTTTTAGCTCTCATTTTTATTTAAACGCTGGATGATGTGGCTTTTAGTTCAGGGAATTGATACGGACTGAGAAAATTGCAGAAAGGTGAGATGAGGTATTTTTTGCCAGTATTTTTTCTGTCCTGCAGAACCCGCATTGTCTTTCGTAAACAGGTGAGGAGGTGTCTGTGGTTGTGAACATGTTCTTCCTTTTTCTTCTTGGAAATCCACTCTCAATTAGTCCAGAACATTGGATAAACTGGTGCTAATGAAATAAAAGGGTTTATTAGGTTACACAACGGTATGCAGTGGCTTAGGGGACGAAGTCAGATATTTACTCAGGCTAAGTTTAGGAGAGAAAACAGCCAGGGACATCACAAGTGAAGCAGCTGAAAATCAAAATTTCATCTATCAGGCAGACTCGTAGGTTAAATAGGGGGATAAAGAATACAACAAGGGTGTTATGTGGAGAGCAACTCATTTTTTTCTGACTCTCCATTGGAGGTCTTTGCAGTTACCACTTTCCCTCCAACCACCCGCTACATGATTGAACTCTGGCATCAACTCTACAAAGCTCTTCAGCGTATGATTAAGATCAAGTGACTTCATGGGAATGTAAATATGTACTTAACTTTAAGTCCAACATGTGCCTGAGACCCAAAGACAGCTCTTGTTGAGGGCATAGCTCCCAGTGAAGTCAGCAGCACAGGACTGAGTGCTCAAAGCAATGTTTTTCTGATCAGGTAGAGAAAACTGCTTCAGAAGAGATTAACTGTGCTGTAAAAGTGCTTCTCTCTCCCTTTAGACAACACAGTGGGGACCAGTTCGGAGACAGCCATCTGCGCTGGGTCAGTCTGAGCCCTGGACCTTGAGTCCTGCTTTGTGCTCCCAGTTAAGTAAGGAAAAGGCAGAATCAGAGAAAAGCAAATTGAGCGAGGTTGGCTCTGCACAGAACCACCTGGAAACTGAGTTTACTTGGGCTGGCATAGCTTTCAGTAACTAAAGATCCCAGCATGGCCTAAAATACCCTTAAATGCCACAATCGCAACAGAACTAAAATAATTTAGTGGGCACTTAACCAGCCAGATACATACACACACTCCTGTCTGCGTTTTCCTGGACAGAAAGTGTAGGTTGTGACCTCTCCAAGATCTTTCTGAGCACCATCTTTCTTGGCACGTCCAGGATGTCATGGGACCTGAGCTCTGCAGGTCCCGGCTGTGGAGCCCTGCTCCCGAGCAGCCTGCTGCTCCGCACTCCTCATTCAACAGGTGCCCTGTGAGAAGCTCGGGTGCTTACACTGACTGCAGCTGCAGCAACGTACAGCAAAAAATGAGGCTGAGACCCTCTAATTACCGCTGTCACCTCCATCTGAAGAGCTTGACAGCCAGTGCAAATCCCAAAGTCCTGAGTAGAGATTGCTTGACATGGATTTAGTAGGTATCATTTCTCCCATCCCCTGAAGTCATGTTTTCTCGCCAGGTAAGTACATTGCTGGGAAATGAGAATGGACCAGCACCAGCATTTCTGAGCTTGATTTTACTGATTTTCTGAATGCAGAAATGCAGTGGGTTTAAATGCATTGTTTGTGTCCTAAGATACAGAAACAGAAGTTTTTTAGCTTCCCAAGTGTACTTACCCTGGATGCGTTTTCTGGAGTCATGATGTTCTTGGTCTAGAAAAGGCTAAAAATGTTGCCTAAGTGGAAACCAGAGTCAGCTCAGAGCTCTGTTACAGGTGACTCTGACTTGGGTGGGATGGCAGAGGGCGAAGGGTGGGAGTGCCTGATTTTTTAATAGTTTTTTTCTTCAGTAAGTTCCCGATGCTGTAGAAACTTACGCACACATTTCAGCACATGAGTAAACCTATTGCATGTATATATTTGAAATCAAGCAGGTGATTTCAAAGGGAGGGGGCATCTGCATACGTATGTTCTCGTGAACTCTGCTACACACGGATGTGTAAGGCTGCAGCTCGTCTGACGTTCGGTCTCTCAGCAGAGGTACAGTCTTGGAATAACCTCCGAGTGTCCCATCACATCTGAGTTATTTCTGGCTGCAACTGAAGATGGAGAAATAACATTCTTCTGGTCAAGGACTGAATCTAACAAATGTGCTTGGAAGAAAACTCCCAATCCAGCTCCCTACATGGAGAAGACCACTGACAGATTGAGGTTTTAACAAACCAATAGGAAAAATCATTCTTTCTGCATTTAGGTGTGTTAAAAATACAGGCAAAATTTTATACATGCATATTGGCCAGTATTTAGACTTTTAAAGAATCTCTCATTAATCTGAGTTAAAACTAATCTATTCATTGCATAATTTTTTTTATCCCCTCCTAAAAGGAAAAAGAGGCAAATTTCGTAAGAAATAGTGTTGGATATTGATGCTGCTTGGTGTTACACAAAGAAGCACAGAACATGGAAATCTTCAGTTATGGTTCTTTTCCATATATCTACTTTCCAAAACATACTTTTTAATGGTCCATATATTTAAAGCATAATCTTCACTAAATGTCCTGATTTCTCCTAAGGAATGGAAACACATAGAGTGCTGTGAATTTAGATCAGAATTTTTTACATGATGCCCATTCCTTTTAGTTTCAAGACATAATACATAGAACATTTGCAACTTCTTTTAGACTCTCCTATATGCACATTGTTATTTAATAGTCAAGCTCTTAAATACATTGCCTGTAACGGATTCCTTGTGAAAAGTCTTAACTGCAGCAATGATTAAAAGCAGGTTTTGGTCCAAAAACATGAAGGGGAAAAAAAGCAGGAGAAACCAACATGTGCAATGTATACCTTGAGTGTAACAGAGCAAGAGTGAGCTTATATACTTTAATCAGAAGGTCAAAAGCAAATTGGCTTGGCAGTTTATATTATATTGCCTGGAGATCCTGGCTCCTGAGAACAGGAAACCCTAAAATCACAAGTCAGTAAAGAAGAGATTCAGTAGGATCGGAGGAAGTGTGAGGGACGGGAGCAAAGAAAGATATATGGTCTGCAGAAAGACATGACGTGGAAAATGCTTACCAGAGGCAGAGATTACTTGAGGCAGAAGTTAAGATACAAGTGGCACAGAAAATATTACAGGAAGCTGCTCTAGACCTTGATGCCAGAGCGAAAAGACAGAGGAAGGGCTGGTAAATGCAGATAAAGGAGGCAGTTGCAGCCTGGGCGATGGGGACAGGGACTGTGCCGAGGCTGCAGGGGCGCAGGGCGGGAGGGAAGGGTGTTTCTGCAGATAGCGGGAGGCTGTTTCTTCCATGGTTTGGGGGGGCAGCGGCAAGATCAGAGGCTGCTCAGAAAGTCATTCTGAGGAATGAAACAGAGAGGAGAAATTAACGGGGAGCTAGTGATCATTCCTGAGTGAAGGATCATGCCGTGCATTAAAAATAGACCCTAGCATGCAAGAATAAAGGCTTTTCAGGTTTCAGGTAATGACATTTCAGACAGGCCCATCTATATCAGAAGTCAGAAACATCAATACACTGTATTACAGGTGTTTACATGCCAGGCTCAAACAAACAAAAAACCCCCTTCATTTAGAACACACCGGAGTTACGTTCACCTTTGCATAAGCCTCAAAACCATGCAGCTGGTATGATCCTCAGCCCAGCTGCACTGCAACGGGCCGTATGATGAAGCCTGCAGGTGATAGAGGCATATGGGGTCTGTGCCTGTCCCCTGCCCCTGTGCAGAAGGTGGGGAGGCTCCAGAGGGCCTGGGGGGATGTTGGGAGAGGCAGTAGGGATGCACGATGCCAGCGGGACCCTTTCTCCTTTGGGCACCGGCACCTGAAGTTAGTGAGCTCTGTGGGAAGAGAAAGGGAGGTGAGAGGGGCAAGTGGACTAAATGCCATGCCTGAGCCCCAGTGTCCCCACAGCAGTTGGTTGCTAATGATGTGGACCAGTTTGCTTGGAGCAGGGGGATAAGCAAAGGAGAGGTTTGCAGACCCTGTGGCAGAGAGGTTTGTGGTTAAAGCCCAAAACGGTGAAGCAGGAAATCTGGGTTTCTTTCCTGGTTGTCAACACTGGTGGGGAAGTCACTTAATCTCTGTGCTTCAGTTCCCCTGCTCTGGGTGTCGTGAATAGCTTGACCGGAGTCAAGAATAGCTGCCCGCCCTGGCAGGGTGAGAGGAAGCTGAACACACGCGTGTGTGAGGAAAGGGCCTCTTTGCTATGTTTTCCCATCCAAACCCACAGCACTGAATAAGCAGATATTTTATTACCCTGATGTTGTTGGTCTAATCTGAATCTTTCTGCTCTGTTTGCGCCCTTATCTGGCTGCAGCCGGCAGAAGGACGGCAAGGAGGAGGCTCTGCTTAGCCCTCCTCATGCATCCCCTAGCATCCGCTTGCAGCAGAAGATTAAATCTGCTGATCTGCCCTTCTTACTCTGCCTCTCCAGCAGTGTCATGGATGGATGCCAGATCACTGCCCTCATCTGAAATGCCATTTAGCAAAGACTATGAGATAGTAAGGCAGTAAGGATAGTTGTATACTTAAATGCCAGGTCAGGTCCTAAAGCCAGAAAAAAACCACAGCCTAGCATCAAATTATACAGAAGGTAGCTCAGGTCTAAAACCTGAATATGTATCTTTTGTGGACCACAACTCCCATGGTAAAATCACCAATAGGGACATAGCTTTGGCCCGACCTAAACATCCACCTGAGGCAATTGCAGCTTTAAGGCTTTGCTTATTTTTTTGCTGTTGTTCATGTTTATTGAAAGAGATTATTTCTTCATTTTCCACCTAGCCAGATGAAAGATTTCACTGAGAGCTGTGTCTAATATCTAAATAATTGTTTCTTGTACATTAGAGGAAGAGTTGGCTTTCTCCAGCCCCACATACTGCAGGTCCACCCTACAAAGACATTGTTAAGCCGGTCGTGGGGAGTACAGATGGGGCATATTACACTGATACTTACCCTCACCTTTCTTGTCCTTGTAAATCCTTAAGACCTTTTACCTAAAGACTGAAGATTTGTTCTACATTAAAACATCCTTTTCCTCTTTTCTTATCTTCTTCTGACCTTATCTTTTCTATATCAGAATTACCTGACTCTCTTTATCTTGTCACTTTGGCTCCCTTTTTTCGTTGCTGATGCAGTTTCCCTCTTAAACCTCACTTCCCTTGTAAAGCTTATTGCCTTTGTGCTCTTTTCCAGGAGTCCCGTCTTCTATCGCAAACTGGAGATCATATCTTTTAGCCTTCTCCCACAGTGGTTGATTTTAATCCTTAGTCCTAGTCACTTGTGACTAATTAGATTGCTTTCATAAAATGATAGACATTTGCACTGGGATTTTACCCTGTGGTAATCTGAATTTAAGTAGCTCCGCTGTTTGTTGTTACTACTTTCAATCAGTTTCTTTTTACTGTGAAAAATTAGGTTCAGGGTGAATTTTCCTCCAAGTTCTTTACTTTGCAGATCATTAAGTTGTATTCTCCATACCAGGGGATATTTTTTTGTTTGTTTGTTTAACCCTCTCCTTTTTTTTGTCTTAACAGCCATGAGTCCTAGGAGAGAAAGTTTTGAATTATTTTCCCTCTCTTTCTGCACCCAGCAGTTGCTTGAGCCCTTTCTCCTGTTCTCCATCTCTTGGCTCCTTGTACACAGGAGCTGCCTGTGATTTCTTTACCACGCTGCACTGCATCTTTACCAAGTAGTACAGCTTTCTCTTCTTCAAGGCCTCAATATCAAATCTCTAATTACTCTAAGCATCATATTCTTCCTGTTCTCACCAGGTTGTAACTGCTCCACTTTTCAGTGCCTATCCCACTTCTTGTTCACCATTGCTTTTACCTACGCACATTTTGGAATATTTGATGCTCTTCTCAGCCTGTCTGTACTGGTTACATCCTCTATCTTGGTTTGGTTTGGGTTTTTTTTATATACGCTACCTGTCATACTGGTGGAAGTAGCCATGTTGTAAAACCTTGGTGCACCCACAGACCTTGAGTATTGTGTGCAGCTCTGGTCTCTGCAGCTGAAGAAGGACATAATGGAATCAAAAAAAGCTACAGAGAATGGCAATTAAAATGGTGAAGAGAATGGTGCAAGCTGCTTATGAAGAGAGACCGAAGAGGCTGGATTGCTTCAATTTGGAGAGAAGGCGGCTGAGGAAGGATATGACAGAGGCTTACAAAACATGAAGGCAGTAGTAAGGTGAATGCAGAGATACTGTTCACCTGATCCCTCAATAGTAGAAGTGTGGGCACTCCATGAAACATGAATATATTTATAACAGATAGAAGCAAGACAATTTTTACATGGCAAATAGACAAATTTGGGAACTTGTTGCCACCAGAGCTTGTGGAGACAGACAGTACCATCAGGTGCAAAAGGACTGGACAGAGGTGCAAAAGGACTGGACAGAAATCTCATGACAGGTCCGTAAAAAGATCCTAAAGAAAACAAGCCAGGACATACTCTCTAACATCCCTAATCCTACAACTGCTGTGTGGGGCACTGCGAGGACAACGGACCTTGGGTAGAAGCAAAATTTGTGTGCTCTCTCCAGAGAACCAGGACAGACGGACGCTGATCTGACATGGGAAGGCATTTCCTGCACTCTCCCGTCTTTCCCATTTATTGCTAGGGATCATTAAACAACAGGACTCACACTGTTCAGAGAGGAGAAATAAGAGCAAGAGCACGACCCTTCAGGGTGGATGACTGCTCAGAGGTTGGCAGAGTTACTGGGAGTCAGCAAAATTTCAGAGGGCTCAGGTGAGACTGAGGTGCCAGGACCCTCACTGGCAGAAGGCAGAGGGAAGATCTGACAATCAGAGACTGCAGCCTCACTCCAGCGGGTGCTGAGGGCAGATGCGACTCCTTCCACACCGAGCTATCTTGTCAGATAAAAATTTCAAGACAGGAACAAGTGATTTATAGTTTTGCCCCATTATAACTCACTGTGGGTTGCAATGGTAATAAAAATAATCCAGAAAGGAAATAGATATGATATTCCTAACCAAACCATTAACAAATAGAGTTGCTATGTGTTAAAGGGAAAATTTGTTGCACACAAAAGGATAATTTGTGATTGAAATGGTTTTTCCATTTCCTGATTTTACCCAGCCTTCCTGTATGGTCTGAGGAGGGCTGCTCACCTCTTTTGATGTCAAATCTCTGCCCATTGAGTGCAGACAATGCAAAACTGGGAGGAGTGGCTGATACACCAGAGGGTTGTGCAGCCATCCAGAGGACTGGAGAAATGGGTTGGCAGGAACCTCATCAAGTTCAAAAAGAAAACGCAAAGTCCTGCACCTGGGGAAAGAAATGCAAAGTCCTGCACCAGTACAAGCTTGGGGCTGACCATCTGGAAGCAGCTTGGCAGAAAAGGACCTGGGGGTCCTGGTGGACAACAAGTTGAACATGAGCCAGCGATGTGCCCTTGTGACAAAGAAGGCCAGCGGTATCCTGGGCTGCATTAGGGAGAGCATTGCCAGCAGGATGAGGGAGGTGATCCTTCCCCTCTGCTCAGCACTGGTGAGACTCATCTGGAGTGCTGGGTCCAGGTGTGGGCTCTCCAGTACAAAAGAGACATGGACATACTGGAGTGAGTCCAGGGAAGGACCACAGAGTTGATGAAGGGACTGGAGCGTCTGACATGTGTGGAGAGGCTGAATCCATGCTGTAATTCAACTAACACCTGTTTCCCCCGGTCTTTACCCTTGTCTGCTCAACCTGTGAACAGTTACAGCCAGGGACCATCTCTTTGTATCTAGTACCTGAGAAACATGATCTTAATTGAGCGTATAATACTCTTATAAAAGCACTTATTCATTTGAATGGATGAGCTGTAGTGTAAGAGCATGGGAATCCAGTAAATACTTCCATTGATGTTAAAAGGTGGGAAAATCATAACTGAGGAAAAGTGTTTTCATATTGTGTGTAATTAAGCCATGGAAATCAGAAACACAGAGGTGGCCTGACCCAGTATCTCAGCAAGTTTTAAAGCACCATTGGGCATCGTATACGTGAACAAGAATATCAGAATTTCATCATGGTGAATAAATGTTGTGCAATACTTATTATATTTCATGTTTAGACAATCTCCATCCCATAATGGGGCTGGGGACCTTGTGCGAGGGTGGACTCCCTTCCGCTCCCCTTCGTGAAATCATGACACCTTCTGCTTGGCCCTTCTCCCAGACCACTGTAAGCAGGAGGGGAGTCAGCTCAGCTTTAGGTCTGGTCTAGGATGGCAGATTTGCAACTTCTGCTTATTCATAACACAGAGGACATCAAAACATGCAAGCATAAAATCGGTAACCAAAGAATAGTCTTTTTAAAAACAAAGATTTTTTTGTGAAAACCTCTTTCTATTGTCAGCATTTCTGCATGATTCGTATTTACCTTTTGCTAGGGAATAACTTCACAATCAGTTTCAGCTTGTTTTCCAGAAACCCAGACTGAAACTTAAAAAAAAAATAATTAACTTCTAAGAACAACTCCAAAATATGCACAAAATAGGAAAAAAGGAGGGAAAGGTTTGCCTTGAACCCTGATAAAGAGATGAAGTGTAATACTGCTCTGTTCCCTATTTACCCAGTTCAGCAGGCAGCTGCGTTTGGTCCTGCCAAGTAAAAACAACAGCAAAATGTTCCTGTTTATATTGGTGCTTCTTTAAATCTGTTTTGGCGGCTGTTTGCTTATCTCTAATTTATGAAGAAAGAGACACCAGGAAAGAGTGGATCCAGTTGAAAACCTTGAGGCAGGGATCTTTGCTGGCATCAGCGGTGCCGAACGAAGTTGTCCAAAAAGCCGGCCAAGGCTCAGCCAGAACCGAGCATTGCTGAACGCTGCACGCTGCATCGGGAGGGAACGGGGAGGTTAAAGTCTGGACACAAGCCAGGGGCTGTAAAAACAGGGCACTTGACTCCTGCTTTACTGCAGACACTTGTGTTAGCATCTTTCTCTCCTACAGAAACCTTCCATCTGCCCATGTTACTTAAGGCCCACCGAGAGCTAGACTGGTCCCAGCAACTAGTCCCTTCACCACTAACCCCCGCTGTCATGATCTAAAGCTGGTGGTGTCTTTTTAAATGCAGTTCCAGCCGTCATGCAGACAGGGAAACAAACCCAACAAACAAAAAACAACTCAAATCCTTGTTGCTTACTATCTGAGCTGTCAGAATATCAGTGCTGGAGAAACTGGATACCTTTCACTTCAGCAAGGGAGGGGGGGGGAACTTTTATCACCTTCTCACATCATGACTGAGGATAAAAAAAAAGAAAAGAAAGAGAAATGCTTCAAGTTGAATGAATACTCTGGAGGTGCTGCAATTTGTCGGATTAGATCAAGGTTTTCTGAAACTGTTGAAGTATCTTAACATTAAAGGCTTTCTTGGAAACCAATGTCACTCTCTGCTGCTGGTCCACACAGGACTGTAAAATATAGCCTGAAATTCATTGTGGTTGGACAACAGAGAAAGAAATCACCACCCCAGGATGTCATTGCCCTTTAACCTGCAGTTTATAGGAGCTAGGACTGCATATATTTGTTAGGGTAAAGTTGCCAGCTAACCTTTGCACTTTCAGCCAGTCTGTTTTGTTTCTGGGCTGTTGATTCTTGCTTGGCATAGTCAATTATAGTTGTGCATAGTACTGTGATTGCTACCTGCATAGCCTCTGTGATTTCAGATTATCTGAAGAACACGTGCTATTGAGATACTGCTCAAAAATGCAAATACGCACTGTGGGAATGCCCAGAAAAGACCGTTTCCCATCTGACTTTTATTTTTGCAAAGGAAGATAAACATTAAACAGTGGAAAGAACAAAAACATGATGGGGGTTGTGAGCAGGAGGCAAAAGGAGAAGATAGAAAAGTTCTCCAGATGAAGGTTTTTGCAAAACAACAAATATACTTGCCTTGAAAGTCACAGACATTGTTTTATGTGAAAATAGCTCTCACACAGGGTCCTCAGGCTTAATGTAATCTTACAAGGTATTTTTAGACCAGGGTGGCTATTGCTACTATCAGAGTGTCTAACCTCAAATACCCATTAGTGTGCCAATTGCTTGCTTACCTTTTAAGTCTCTTGCCCTGGCCTTCAATAACAGCTAGGATTTCTGAGTCTGTGTGTATGAGCAGGAGACTTCCCCTGACAAGAAGAGTGGAGGAATAGTGCAGTCTGTAGAGGAAAAGAAAGTCTGTGAGTTCAAGGCAAGGTTTAGGCAACAACAATACATACAAACCCAGAGATGAAAGATAGAAAATTTGAAGACCATTTAGAAGGCATATGAAAAGGTGAACAATTCACTGCTTCTTCTCTGCTCTTTTTGTATGTTTCAGACAATGTGGACTTTTACAAGGAGATATTTTAGCTATACTTTGTGTATTTAAGTCCGTCGCTGTCTTCAAATGGTTGAGAGCTGTGGGCGTGAAGGGTTGTGGTACTTCACCTAAAAGCTACTTTGCAAAGCACTTTGATGCAACAAACCATCGGGGTATGAAAAAGAAAAAGATCTCAGACCTGAGACAACTTCAGTGTGACGATTCTGCACTTGGAAATCATTTCCAGCCCATGTAATGGTGTTCATTTACAGGGATGGGACTAGGGTCCAGAAGAAATCTGGCAGGTAAAACAATGTGCTCAGTGGAGCCAAGCCCTTACCAAAAGTGAAGAGAGGGGAGGAGGCACTGTGGCAACATGAGCTCTAAGCAGGCCCTTGGAAAGCCAGGCTGGAGAGCAGCCTTGAACGTAAGTCCTGAAGCTATTTCAGCTATAAAAGATGTCACCAGACTGACAGATAATTGATAGCTGATAACACCTTTTCCCTTACACTGCATGAGTCATCCTAGTTACAATTAGTACGCCAGGAGCAGCATGTAAATTAGGGATGTAATTGCCCTAAGATGTACCCTACAGTTAAGGAAGAGAAGAAAGAAACCCCAAAATCCATCCCAATCTCCTTCTGGAGGTGTGTCTCCCTTTCACGGATTGTGCACCTACAGTTGTCAATCAGCTACCTCGTTTGGTGTCTAAACTTTAGTAGGACAAACTGGTTTGGAGGTTGTTCTGCAAGAGGGCAGAAGGCAGTGGTGATGGAGCAGGAGATATAGCTCCACAGAGGGATGAGTCAAAGCAAGAAAGGATACTAAGGCATGGAAATAAGGAGATGTCTGCAGCAAGGGCATGTGTTCTGCTGATACCATGTTTCTGTACCAGTTACTAGAAAGGAAATTAACTCTATCCCTGCCGAAACCAGGACACCAGTACATCTCCTCTCCAGTATTCTTCTCAAGGTTTATACAGTCCTCCCCAGCAATGTATCCAAGTGTCTTCTGGAGGACGCTGGTGATGGGAATGCCACCTGCCACAACAGGCTTGTTTGGTTTCATCCATAACCCCAAAGACAGTTTATTTCATCTGCCTGGCATATACATTGCAATAGTCTATAAGTTGGTGCCTTGCCTCCTTAGTGGGGTGGAGTCAGTGTCTAGGTCTAGTGTTACGGACCAGAGAGAGCCTTCAGAGGGTAATCCAGTGTCCCCAGACATTGTACAGTGTGCTGGGGACATCTAGCTAATGGAAGCGCAGGGTGTGCATCAGTCCTGCTGTGGAGAACACCTTCCTTCCTTTTTATTCTCCTCCTGGTGTCAGGAATCTCGATGCATTTTCTGCACGACAGCCCAGCTCTTTCAGACCCTCTGAGGCTCTGGAGAACTGCTGCCAAGAAAAAGTAGAGGCGAGATATGTCTGGTGCCAGAGCGATCTTTGAAGACAAGGGTGGCTTAACTTTTCTTTCCAAGAAAATTGGGGCATCACATTCCCTCTTTAATCTCGGAGGTTGTGATATCCTTCTTGATGTAATATTTCAAAAAGTTTGAGTGGTGTTGGGGATAGCTTAAAATGGATACATTTTTACACTCTTCCCTAAGCATCACTACATCAGAAACAGAATCTCTGGGCTGCACAGACCTGTCAATTCTTGTCTTCTTAACATCCTCGTATTTATTTCTATGCCAGTATTTTCTACTAGATGAAAGAGGTTTTTGGTATTTTACTCTAACATATTCCCAGGGAACAAACATATCTCCTTTCTGTCTTTGATTTGCAAGACTAAGGAAGCTGACAACTTTCCCTGTCCACTCATAGGAAAGGTCTCCTTTCCCTTGAGCATCCCACACCATGAGAATGTGTTATGCTTGGAGAAGCAGAGGGATCCCTATGAGTAAACTGATGCACATAGACAATTACCAGGCATGAAACATTTCTGAAAAGTAATGTGGTTTAAGGCATCCTATAATCAGCATTTTTTTATTTTTCCTTCTTAACACATTGAGGCTACCTAATAAAATGAATAGATGCCCTAATAATACTATCCCAAATTTTAAAATAAAATTTCAAGAAATAGGAAATCTATAAAATATTTGCAACATTGTTTTTATCTAAACATTTTCAGTGGAAACATTTCTATAAAATATACAACCTTATGTTACAAGTCAAAACAGCATTGGTAGTTTCAAGGATGCTTTAAATTGAACTGATTTATACATGTGTTGTTTAATATCTCTAAGCAATATTTACCTCACTTCATATAGATTTCAGGTTGCTTTTGGCAGTTTATATATAGTAGCTAACTCCTTAACACATTTATGAATCTCATTAATTTACTTCTAGTTGTTTATGGCAAGTTAATATGTTTCTATAACTAGCAATGATGGTAAAGCTCTCCCAAAGCACGCCAGTTACAGATGCAAGCATTATAAAGACTAAATAGTGTGTATCATCTTATAAATTTGTCCTTTGAGATAATGCAAAATGAGGCACAGTCAGTTAAGATATTAATCGTGTATGTTTAAAGTCCCTGACAATGAAACTATTTTATGAAGTAGCTTTTAAGGCAGTTATAAGAGCGGTTCTGTCTCCATTAACACCCACACACACGTTTCATAAGCCTCCATTTCACTTTGATAATTTTAGAACTGGATAGCTTTGTTGTGAAGCCGAGAAAGCAACAAACTCTGTGTTCCTCCTGTGCTGCCTGCAAAACAGGGGAGATGATCTCCAAAAGCGGGTGCCCCTTGTATAAAAGAGAGCCATGGACAGCAGGGCTTGCACCCAGGTGATGCCTCTGTGTCTCCTGAGGAGCTGTCATCATTTTACAAGGGACGGTCGCTGCTGGGACCCCATGTGCACATTTGCAGACATCTAATGGCATAAAAATGATCTGCTGATGACAGAGATGTGACTGGGTGCAAAACTGCATGTCAAAAGCTGCATCACAACTGTCCATTCAAATTCATCCTGAGGGATATATATAAAGAGAGATATATACACACACACACATATTCACATCTGCTTTAGGCATGGAGCTTTGGTGAGACACCGAGAACCAAAGTGATGATGAAGAGGTCTGGAAAGGCTGTGGGGAAAGGCAGAGCTCCTTTAGAGGGCATGCTGTGGCTACAGTAGATAGTGCACATGCTTTCCCTCCTTTCTCAGTGTTGCTTACTCTTGCAAAGCTGCTCTGCTGCCGCCACCGTTCCCCCCTGTTTCTGGCTCTGGAGCTGGGATGCTGTAGGTACCATTTAGTGAGTGCCCACCTCCCAGTGGAGCTCGAGCAGGAACTGGATCTTCAAACTTCTCTCCCTCTCTTTTTCTCCCTCCCTCTCCCTCTCCTCCTTTCCCCCTTCTCCTTTGCTCTTACAGCTCATTAGCTCAGCCAGCATGCTGTATTTCAATACACAGATTTCAAGCTCAGTCCCAGCAGATTCTCATAGAGGCTGATGAGCAGTTGCTGATCTGCACAGACACATTTTTCTGTTATTATCTGGAAGAGATTGCTGCTGATTGATTGACAGCAGGGTAAACTAAGTGCCAGTGAATCCTCTCCTACCTTGTCTTTCCCCCCCTACCAGCTTTTGGGCAGTAAGAGGGAAATAGCTTGTGCCACTCAATGAGGATAAGGCACCAATATGGGTAATGAGAATATGCACAATTATACGAGATAAGATAAGAAGCTTAGGCATATGCTTCGGGGAGAAACCCAGCTCATGACTCATGGGAGTTCAGAACAGACATCCTCAGAGGGTTGCAGAGTTGTCCGCTGTCTGGTTTAATTCACTTGCAGCTGAACCAAGTGCCGCTGAGACAGGAGATGAGCTGGTGGTGCTGGAGCAGCGTGGCTGTGGGGAGGTGACCCATGGGGATCCGTGCCCCGCGCAGCGCTGTCAGACTCCCAGGCACCCGTCTGCTCCCTTCCTGGCCATCATGCATCTTTTTCATTTTGACAAAAGCGTTTCTTCTCTATGCCTGCATCCATCTCAGGGTTTCCAGCGAAAAAACAGCAGAGTAACCTCTCCAGAGTAACGCCACCCAGCAGTGCCAGTGCTGCTGGGCAAACACAACAGCTTTGGGTTTTTTTCAGTTCATGGTTCAGGAGCTCATGAAGCCCCGTGTTGACCCCAGCTTGATATTTTTCTCCGCAGCAGGATGAGATCCCAGTGCCATGAGAGTCTCCAGCATAACCACAGCACTGAGGAGCAGTCACGTCTCTAGAGCATTAGCTGGCACAAAACCTGTCCCCAGGCAAAGCAGAAGAAGTGTTACTGCTTACCGCCGTTTCTGCTGGTTTTCATGCTGGTGTCAGCCAAATGGGTTGAGGATGGCACAAGAGGGGTGGGGAAAAAGGGGAGCAGCTTTCCTCCACTGGAGGTTGGAAGGGGAGTGCAAACAGCAGAGTGGGAATCAGGTGTGGAAACTCAGCAGAGCAAATTAGTGTCCTGTCCCCCCTGTGAAAAGTCTCCCCACGCCGCTTTCACAGCCCATGGAGAAAATGGGTATTTCTGGGCCACTGCCCGTCCGAGGGAGCGATGGAGGGTGGCCAGCTCTGAAGGAAACACCGCAGTGCCGGCGGCTGCCTCTGAGCAGAGGAAGCACGTATCACAGTGGCCCATGCTCTGCCCTCTTGTACATAATTATTTAGATTATTCATTTCCTAATGTTTGCTTTAGAGTAACAGATAGATGCACCACATGATATTTACTTGCATTTTGCCTTGGTGCCAAGTTCTATTGTGTATTCTCTGTGTTGAAAAGTAATAGGGGACACCACCTGCTTGCTAAAGCTTTCTCTCTCAGCACACGAGACAGACAAAAGGCAGATTGTTTTCTGCAGTTTTACACACGGGAGGATGAGCGAAATGTAGGGTTGCACTTCAGCAACTCTTAAACACATCTGCTTTACAGCAGCATGTACTTAAGTGATTTGCTAAATCAGGACCTTCAGATGGGGCCAAAGCCTTTCAGAAAAAAGGTCCCAGTGCCAGCTGTTAGCTGGAGGCTGGCCAAGTCCAAGTTTTCTGTCTTAATTATAGGAACGTATTTTATTTATTAATGCATTCTTTCAAGTCATATATATAACTCTTCCACAAGTAATCCAGGATATCAAGAAAACATTTTTCAAAGCTCCCAAGATGCAAGGGGACAATAAAAGGAAACAATTATTTTTTCCAATAAACAGCGAAAACAAAAAGAAGGGTGCTACTTCTCTGGAAAGTCACATTGGCTCTCCTGCTTCTCTGAGGCTCTTCTAGGAAATAAGATTGGGTTCCTTCGGCTCCCTTTGAAGAGGATAATGTCACTGAATTTCAACCCATTCATTTGCAGAGACCAAAGACAAATATTTTCCTGAACTTTGACTACCTGAATCAGGAAAAAAAATGTTTATAAACAGACACTGATGTTATTGATGACATACTTGGCTGAAATCACAAAGGCTTATCAGTATTCAGGGGCTTCTGAAGTAGGGTTTGTAAATGTCTAATATGTGTGTAAGTGAGCAATTTCCTGTAAATCAATGTACCTTACTTTAGACTGCAGCTTAATAGCAAACCTACCCTCCAAAACAAATGACACAATCATTGCTTTATCTCTACATGAACGCTGCCCCATACCATTTTGCTATTTTCTCTTTTTCTTTTAGCAGAAAATTTGTACTCATCATAAGCTTCAATTATGGTAAATGAGCGCCATAAATCTGGAATACCTGAATGTATAACCAGCAAACAAAGGCTGGTTTCTTGGATGTTTTTATTAAGAGGATGTACCTTAATAAATAGATAGCAACAAATGTTAGAGATGACAACAGCATGGCAAAGTGGGGACTTGCTTTTTACGGTTTTCAGAGTGCCTATTCTGATCATTTAAGAGACCAGAAAAGTAAAACAGAGCAAACGCACTGATTCAGAGAGCAAGCAAAGAAAACAACCCCATTCCTTCTTGGCCTTCAGACCACAGGAGGCAGACGGGTAGAGTTTCTGTATTCTGGATTTCTGGTATTAGCAGTATTTTCATGGCTGGTCCCCCCCAGGCAATTCAGACAATATCCTGAAGTCGCTGGAGCCCAGCCAATTTATCGGACCCCAGGGTGCCCTTGTCTATTTTTCAGAGCTGCCATTTGGAAAGTATGCTGTTCAGCCAAGCAGCAGAAGTTAAGCAACATATTGAAGTGGCTGTCACACCGCTGATGAGCCTGGTCCAAAGCTCTGTCTTGCACTTTATTTCCAAGCCAGTACCAGGGTCTAACGCACATAACTTGTCCTACAGAGCTTCTGGACTAGACCTGTTTTGTCATTTCCCAGCCACAAAGTGGGAGAAAGGCAGTCTGTCTGTCTCTTGCAGGGCTCAGAGGGTGCCCAACTGAATTGCCGTAAGATGGGAGCCTCCAAAGCCATGGCTCAGCATGAGCTTTCCCTTTTATACAGAACCTGAGGAAAGCAAACACCCTGGCCTGGCTCCTCCACGGGCATCGGCATGCCACGGGGTCTCTCGGGAGGCTGACCCTTGGGCCCTGCTCGCTGTCACATGCGCCGATGTAGGTAAATATGTGATGCTGTGCTCTTTGGACGGGTGCTGTTTGCCAACCTCTGGAAGAGATCGAGGCTCTTGTTTCACAAAAGAAATGGGGGGGGGGGAAACTAAGGCATCTGGGAGTTGGTCCTGTCTGAGTACACACATTTCTGTTGCTGAATGGGATGTCTAAATTGCTAAGTCTTCAGGTATCCATTTCCATCAGTAGTATAGTGTTACACAGAAACCTCTTAAACGGAGCAACAACCGAAATGGGGGGGGGGGAAAATCTGGGATCTGGGAGTTGGTCCTGTCTGAGTACACACATTTCTGTTGGGATGTCTAAATTGCTAAGTCTTCAGGTATCCATTTCCATCAGTAGTATAGTGTTACAAGAAACCTCTGTATCCATTTCCATCAGTAGTATAGTGTTACACAGAAACCTCTTAAACGGAGCAAAAGACAAAAAAAACCCCAGTCAACAGTTAGGGCTTAAGATCGCTTTGAGACCTGTGAATTTTAGATTACCTTCTCAAATTCAGAAGGGTTGCCCGAGAGAGGGAGGAAATAGCCTGGACCACCTCAGGCATCTAAGGCACTAGCCAGGGACAGCAGAAGCTAAAACAGACCTCCCTGAGCAGTGACGTGTATGAAACCTATTCGCCAGCATCGCTTGCCTGTGTGGATTCTCTGATGTCCAGACAATAATGAGTTTATCAGCCATTGCCTCCCTTCATGATAATTCTCACTCAAAAGTGAAGAATTAAACCACTGGGTTTACACATTACGGAGATAGGATAGACACACACGTGCCCGCAAACTTCCTAAGATTATGTATTAACCTCAGGAAACAAGGCTAATTTATCTGCTAGAGCAGGCGATGGTACAGCAGCTATTCCTAGCTCTGCAAATGTATAAAATCAGAAGTGCTTACTGATAACCCTAGCAGCGTGTATGCCGTTAGCTAAGAGGAATCCCTGTTATGTATCTTCACCCATAGAGAAGACAAAGGATTCGCCTGCTTATCCCTCTGATGAGCGCAGACGCATAGCACAGCTACCCACTTTGTGATGTCATTGAAATCAAAGGCAAAATCTCCCTGCACTTCAGTGGAGCAGTCAAGTGCATATTGAGCTCCTGCCCAGCCACGCAACGTAAGAGTATGAGGGCATCAGAGTGGTGAACAAACGTAGGAAAAATCCACACATGCTCCCCTCGTCTAAACCCCTTTCCCTCTGCACTTTGTGCAGGCTGAATGCAGGATAACCACCTCCTGCAGAACAGCCGTGTGTTTGTACACGGCATGGTCACCATCACTGTGAGGCATTGCATTGCCCTGCTGTGCTGGCGCTGCACTGGGAGAGCTGAACACGCAGCACCATGCTTCAGATTCCGGTCTGTCCACCAGATACCTGGTTTTGTGCCATTAACCCAATGAAATGTTGTCTCAGTGAAAGCCAGCGGCCTTTCCCCAGCAGCCCTGGCTGGGGCGAGAAGTCCACTGTGCCGTAAGATGCCCATAGTCTGTGAAAGCTGCTTTCATCGTCATTGCTCAGCAACCTTGGCCATGATTTTGAACGGGTCTACTGAACTTCTCCATCCCCAGGGGATGGCTGCAGCGTGCTGTGCAGGCGCAGGGATACGGGTGGACCAAAGCATCCTGGGGCGCTGCTCCTCCTGCCTGCACACCGCCGACTGGGCGCTACTGGTTGAGCCATCCTGAGGCCTGGGAAGGTCTAAGGCCCTGGCAGGAAAGTGTGCTTGAAGCTGAGAAGCACTGCTCATGGCCTGCAGCTCTCCTTTGTGAAGGCTCAGTGAATGCCTGAGGTCAGGCATGAGCTACGCTGAAAGACTTAGGAATTCATTCCCTCACTGCAAGCTCGGTGAGAAGGATTTTCACTGTAATAACTGAATCCTGCTTTATAATAAGAAACTAATTACCTTAAATGAAGTCTCAGTGCAACTAGTGAACTAGATGTAATGTATAATCATCCCTCATCTCAACAGGATAGCAAGTAATTGGCTACTTTCCTGCAATCTTCACCTCAGCTCACCTTGGTATACAATCACTTCACTGCTCTGCCTCAAACTTCCCTTCTGTGCCAAGTAAATAAGGGTGCAATCTTTTCCAGATTTTAAGAGGCTTTGGAGCAAGCCCTGCACATGTGGGAATTACGGCTGCAGTGTGGTGGTGCTGCCTGCTGTTTCCTCTGAAGCTCTCATTCACAGAGCTCATCACACACTAGGCCATACACCAGGGGCCAGAAATGCACCTGTTAGCTCCTTGTAAATATACCTGCGATGTGATTACAGCAGGACAATGGATTTTTGTGAACCGGTATTCACTGAAAAAGCCAATGCTTTTCACAGATGAAGGCCACTGAGTCAGACCCAGTAAAGCAAACTAAGGTCAGGTCAAACCATTCAGCTCAATCAGTTAATGAGAGTGTTTCAGCAACGCTGTGTTTGGGACCATTTGGCGAAATGAAGCAATTAGTGCATTTCTGATAGTTACAAGAAGCTGGTGTTTCCTTTTCTGCTCATACTCCAGGATGCCTTGGGGTTTGCCAGGTTTGCTACCTCTGTCTGCCTGGAAAAACTTGAACCTGCCTTAGCTGTTTCCTTGAGCAGTGTGCCAGCCACCAGCAGGGGACTACTTTCCGTGGCTGATCCTGGTGTCTCTTCCTGCAGTAATTTACTCCATATATAGTATTTCAGTAATCACTGGAGCAGAGCCTGGTCCCCAGCTGCCAGTTTACCGTTCCTATGGCTTTTCTGTCCTCATCTCTCAGTTAATGTTTAAATATTGAATAATTATTCTTTATTGAGAAATATTTAAGCGGGAGAGGTACACTTCTGAAGGGTCTTGCAGGAGAGAAGAATTTAAAAGAGAGGGGAATTTGATTTGAATCCGAATGTAAATCAGAGAGAGGATTTGACCTGCATCTTTTTGAAGTTTTGAAGTTTTGAAATCCCACATGAGAGACAGAGATTTGCAATTACCTGGAATTGAAAAAAAAATTCTCTTTGGTCGGCCATGAAAAAAAAGGGCTTTAGTTTGGAAGCTTTTCTTTAGCCCAATCTGCCCCCCTCAACACACCACCCCCCCGTTTTGTTTCAGGCAGTGAAGTGAATACATCTGCTATTTGTCTTTCAGCGCTTGGAAAATTCAGTGTGCATTTGCTCTTTGGATTTTATTGCAAGAGGCCCAGTTCTCTCTAACCCCACCAACCTGTTTGGTCCTAAAGCTAAATATGAGAGTCAACATTTCTATATACTCACGCTTATTTTAATGACAATTTTTTTCCCAGGGACGCATGATCGTTCTTTGAAATGGCACAGAAAACAATGGTCATACCTCAATGTCGCCATGCATTTATTGGTATGTAACTGCCCATTTCAGTACAGGGCCCCTATGGTATACAGCAGGCACCCTTGTCCAGCAGGCACATGTCCACAGCAGCACTTTTTCTTTACTGAGATTGCGAAATGAGCAGGGACACTGTGGAGCAGTGATGCAATAGGACCATGCTGCAACCTGTGCCTCCGAATTCCTGTGCGATCCTTATCTCAGCTTCAACAGGGGCAGCTGGGCCCACTGGGTCAGCCCTGATCTAATTTTGCAGGAATGCTGTGGATGCTGCTCTCTCCTTTGCCTTATTTAAGCCATTTTAAAGTATACATATGGCCTCCTTCTGAATGTCACTCATGGTAGCTTAGTCCGGGTTTTTTGAGAAAAGTGTCAAAACCCAATGGGAGCTGGGTCCCAAGCTCCCTCAGGCTCCTCTGAAAATATCTGACTTAAGTCTTATTTGAAAAGGATGCTGAAACAGGTGCAGAACCAATGCACTTGAACTCAGCACTTTTACATAGAGATGTTCTCTGACAACACTGGTGGCTTTTCTGTACTATTCCTAGGTACAAAATTGAGGAACTCCTTTTCCTCTTTCCTCCATCTGACTGTGGAGCTTTCTCAGTCTCTCCTTGCCACTGTAAGCCTCCACATTAGCTTCTCCACCGCACTAGGATTTGTGTTTATTCGAGTCTCTCATTCAGGACACAGTAGTCCTGACTTACCCAAACAAGGATTTTACTGCATTTTTATTTGTAAAGGTGCTGAAAGGAGCACAGGATCACAGCTCTGGAGCCAGGTGGGTATCTCATGGCCCTGTGTTACACAGCAAGAAGAGGAAAGGGCAACACCCCTCATATATAGGCAGTAATTCAGATGGGGGGAGAGAAAAGAAAAAGTTTCTCATGAGGAGAGCTGGTCAGGAGCACTAAGACTTTGCAGTTAAGTTGTCTCCCTGAGGGACATTTTGTGTAGTAGTTGAGCACTTCACCGAGGTGAGGACTGAAATCTGGGTATACCCTTTCCTTGAGGTGTGCCTCAGCCATGTGCTTGGAGCCACCCTCACCTGTCCTCCAACCCCCTAAGTGTCTGGAAAGTGGGACAACTTCAACTGAGAAGAGCACAACGCTGACCAAAAGGTGGTCAAGGTGGTTGGAGTACTGCAGGAGGAGATATGCTTTCAGCTCACATCAGGCAGGGAATAGAAAAAGTATGCCCATCCTTCGGTCTGTGAGAAGATCAGTCTGGTAGTTTGCTCCGAGGTCACCTGCCAGCTCCTTGCCATCGAGATAGGGCAGGAGAGGAGCTTGTAGATCCCAACTTGGTTTTGTTTGACTCATTGCTTAATGCTGTCAAAATGCGGCCAGCTCTAGAGCTACCCAGAGCCAGAGCGCAGGCTGCTAACTGGGATTTTGCACCTTAACTTTGTTCATGGGAGCAGATTAGCTGGTCATATGCTTTTGAAGTGCTGGTTCATAGTATCTCTGCTTCCCAACTGTAAAAATAGGATGGTTCCCAGCTTTTGGGACTGTTTGGAAAAGAATGACATTTCCAGCTGTGAAGGAGCTCGGAGTCAGCACTACAAAGTGTGCATTGGTGTACATGCATGTGTCTCAGTGAGTGCCTGGGATACAGGTGTTAATAGATGCCATGGATACAATAAAGCAGAAGACTTGTTCCCTGATGCAGTGCTATTTCTTTGTGTTTATTCATATTACACTTATTATAACACTATCAGCATGAAGAGGGTTATAATAATGAGGGCAGCAGAGATAAGATCATGTGCCTGCGCAGGCTGCTGGTACCTTGCACACAGCTTGTTCCTATTCAACGGCTTAGATGTACTTAAACCCTGTCCCAATACTTTACCACTTTAAGCGTCTTATGGCTTTAATGCTTCAAAAATACACCCTGGACCAATCAGCCTGACGAACTGGAAAGAGAGAAACAGCTGAGACTTTTGATGGCACTTGGGGCGTGTGCCTTGCACACCCAGCCGAGGGGAGCCAGGGTGCTCAGAAAAACCCCGTCGGCCGGGCAGGGTCCTCCCAGGGCAGGAGGGGGCTCCCTGACCCACATCTCTGGAGAGCGGCACAGTGCTGGGGGGCATGAGCACGGGAACGCATCCCTTGCTGGGAGAGAGGGCAGGGAGGTGGGTTCATGGTGCCGTAAACAAAAGCCTCTGCTCGGCAGTGGGCTGTTTGAAAGGGTGAGCTCCCCCTTGGTGCTGGCACCCTTTCTCTTGGAACAAGCACGGTGTCAGAGGTCCATGTCACTGGCATTTTAGGGTAGAAATTTTGGGCTAGGGACTATTTTCTACTCTGTGCGCTCACATTGCTTGGCATGACGGAGTCCCCGCTCTGGCTGGAGCCTGTAGCTTGGACTGGAATAAGAAGGAAAAATGACAGCAACATAGTGACTCTTTGGGAATGGGGTTTGTTCTGCAGGGAGATGTTTTTTGACTCTAAAATTTGAGCATTGTGGGTTGAGGGAAAGGCATTATTATCTGCCATAGTTCCTTTCCTGAGACGAAATAAGACTTCAGTACGCTTGGCATTAAAGGATGCTTTTAAAGTGTTATTTTGCAGTATATTTTGTTGCATATATCCACCAACTGTGGGAATAAAATGTCATACTTAAGGGTTTACTCATCTTGCGGCTTCTCTTGTTTCAATGAAAAGAATTGATCCCAGGCATGTACATGCAATAGTGCTTTGCAAGGAGCCACATACTGTACCAAATGCTACATACTGTACTCACAGACTAGAACTTTGTGTCAACCCATGTGAAATATTTGCGAGGCAAAATACAGAGGAATTCTCTCCAGGGTAACACTGAGGTTACAGCAGTTCATTTAGCAAAGGGGAATCAGCTTCTGGACTGGAAAAAAGTGTTATATGATCTGCTTGTGGGGTGGTTCTGGTTCAAATACGAGTGTGCCAGGAGCAACTACTAAAAGGAAGAGTAAAACACATATTACAGATCAGCGGCAATGATCATATTCCAGTGCACGCCGCAGACAGCCCACCGGGGATGAGCTCCTGCCGCGGCTGCGCAGGGATGCAGCGCACAGTAACGCTGGACTTCAACCGCACCATGGTGCTGGTGATGCAGGCTGGGCTCCCTCCCTTCTCTCCCCCTCGTTTCCCCATCCCAGCCTGCTTGCAAATGTGGCTCGGTGTACTTGAGGGTGGCAGATGACAGGGCAAAGGCACCCACGCACCCTTCCTATGGGTTATGATAGACACACACGAGGAGGGAGCATGTCTTTGGGTTAGACGCTACCTCCCCAACCCTGCCCACTCTCGTGACAGCACAGCCTCTTCAACCTTTAAGTACAGATGCCCTGATTCACCACTAAACTTGTATCATCCTGCAAAACCCTCTTATGTTGTGAAGTCAGACCTCACTAAAATTGCTCTTTGTGGGGTAACACTCATAGCTGCCACGCAAATCAGTGAGAGTACACATGCATCAACCCAAACTATGCACCTGCCAGATGTATCTGGACCCAAACTGCTATCAGCTAATTTGACTTTTTTTTCATGGTAGGACCCCTCTGGCCACATATCAACCCTGTTCAGCAGACCCTGGCCCAGGAAACCTCTCTAGTGCACTGAAATGCCAACTCGGTGCAGCTCAGATCCCAAAAGCTATATGGGGTATATATGGGGAGCCTTGCAGCCCTGCCCTTTAGCCTTGTGCCACACTCCTCCTCCATGCCTCATGGTGGTAGTGCTGTCAATACTAACTCTTACTCCCACTCTGCCCTCCATCTTGGTGGGAATTTGTCTCCTCTCAGGGAAGCCCATGGGCTCGTCCAACTCCCTGACCCCGCCATGCCCGATGGGAGGGCAGAAAACACGGGAGGAGCTGCAGAGCCAACCAGGGCCAGAGTGTGCCTCTGTATCAAGGGTTGGAGTTACCAGGGACCCAACAGCAACAAACCATGGGAGCTGTAGGGTGCTCAGCACTGCGCAGCAGGCAGGCTTGATGTGTTTCAGCAATGGCCAAAATGAATACACCCAATAATTAGTAGCAAATTTGGGGAAATCTGGATTTCCCTGAATTGTTTATCAGTTACATAGTCTTTCTCAACCCCAAATTTGCATTAAATAGAAAAGGTTTTTGTTTGTTTGCTTAAGCTTTAAATTACTTTTTTTTTTTGTTACCTTCATGTCCTTGCTTTGTCTTCATTTCCGTCCCTGCTTTCTCAGCCACCATTCCAGCACCAGGAGACAGCCTACCTTTGCAATATTTCTGATGTGACTCAAGCCAGAAAGGGTTGGCTCTACGTGATGGAGACTTCCAGCCTTCATAGGTGTTTCAGAACATGAACTACAGTTTTCGCATTACCTTCCCTTGCCAATCAACTGCCCAAGAAATCCCAACATTTGAAGATGAACAAATATTTTCTATACAGGTTGTCCTAGAGAAAGGGAGAAGTCCAGGTAGGGGTACTGAGTAGCACTGTGCATGAAGTCTGCTGAGGAGATCAGCATCACAGAGCCAGAGACGGGCCTTTCATTCTAGCTGGTCCATCCCAAGGAGAATTGTATGCATTTGCTACAGTATGTATAGCTATTTTTGCTCCTCTTTTTTGAGCAAGTATAAGGATGCCTCCCTTCAAAATAGCTCCATACAGCAGGACAGTGTGTGTGTGTGTGTGTGTTTCTTACTAGATATTTGGATTTCTACTGAGTTAGAAAAAGTGATGACCTACAGAGAATTGGCATGATCCTCTATTGCCTGCATCAAATGTGTTGACACCTAGTAATCTTACCCTTTTGTACTCTGACAGTTTGGGAAATCTGCCTCTGTCCATCTTTTGAGCTTGGTTCTGGGAACCAAGTCTGTCTGTGTGTATCTTTGTCAAACTTTAAAACTGGTGCTTATTTTGCCTCTCTGTGTGTGTGTCCTTTTTTTTTTTTTTTCTTTTATTCTCTTTGACCTTATGTATGACCTCCTGCAGCCACAGGAAATGGAGGGAAAATTCTTGCATCAGGTATAGAAGTAAAAAACACCTTCATGAATGTTGTTCTTTGAACAAAACAAGCAAACAAGCAAAATGATGACATCCTGTGATAAACGAGATTTTCCCATCTGAGTCAAGTGCTGAGGGAGGGCCTGGGTGGGACGGGTGGATTCGTCACTCCCCATCTCTGTCCTAAGCCCCTGCTGCAAAGAGGGAAGGAAATCAGGGAAGGGAAAAGCATCCAGGTGTTTTGTTATGTTTAGACCTCCTGTGTCTTTCCCAGGCTGGCTAAAGCATCTGCACAGCAGAGTCATCGCGGCTTGAGCAATCTGGGGCTGGGACGGCCCCGGGGGGTGTCTGTGCCAGGGCTGCGTGACGAGGGTTTGCACAACCCAGACCAGACAGTTTTCCCTGGTGCAGAGCGGGGTGAAGCAGCTGTTGTGAGAGCTGGCTGGACGGTAGTAAGCTGAAGGCAAGCGAGACCCTCTTTTCCCATCCCCTGCCGCCCCCAGACACAACCCGACTTCTCGCCTGGCACTGTGGCTCCTCTTGCATCAAGGTTCACCCCTGAAGAGGAACTGCTGCACCAAACTGGGGATGCAATGGGATGAGTGTGGCAAAACCAGAGCCCCCCAGCCTCCCCTGCAGCTCCTTCTCCCCCTCTTCCTTTGCCCAGCAAGTGCCTGGCTGGGTTTTTTACAAACGTCTGTTTTCTAAAAATGACTTGACCATTCATTCTTTCCATTTCTAGACATCACTGAGAAATGGAGGGCTGGGAGGGAATCTGTGGCCACTTGGTGCGACTGCCAGCAGCTGTGGTAAGCCACTCAGACCTGAAGCAAGTACAAGGACATCTGCTCCAGCCTCCTCATACCAGAAGCCACAAAAGTCCCTGCAAGATGCTAAAACAAGCTTGAAGACTTCAGTAACAAAGACTCAGATGCTTAGAGACTTCACTTGTACCACAGCCAGAAAGCAGGAGGGGTCATCTACATCTTAGGTCCTTTCAGTGCAAGTAGATCATGGCCAAAGTTGCTGAGAAATAAAAACAATCCTTTCCACGCTCCAACAGCCAAAGACAATATGATGGCAATAGAGATGTATCTCAAAGATTTGGAAACAAGGACATTCTCCTAAATTGTACTGGCAATTTTCCTGCAAGAAATAAACTTGACTTGTCCTGTACATTGGCAACCACATCTTGTCTTCCCTCATGTCTTGGTTTCCATGTAGCTGAATACATGCAAATTTTCCAGTGGATACTCAGCACGCTTCCAGGTCTTGGTAGAAAGGTGTTTTTTAAAGTGGGATTAAGAAAGGCAATACATCTGAGGTCAAGAAGATTAGCAGTGAAATTTTGTTCAGCTAGACAGATCATTAACTACACTGTACTGCAAGATTTCCAGTTTAGCTGGCCTGGCCCAGATGTTGAGGTAACAGGGCAGTTTTGCACCTTTCAACAATGCTGTGGGTTTATTTCCCAGCAGAAATACTTGAACTCTATCCAAGTGAGTGATTGAATACTGCCTCTTGCTTTTCTCCCTCAGCACAGGAAGACAAGCAAGCCCGCTTGGAAGAGAGCTTGCATTTCTTTCTGCCTTGCTCTCCGAAGGCATGTCAGCTCAGCTGCGTCTTATCACTCCAATCTCTGTGGGTCTGAGTCTCTGGTGTTAAGAGAGTTCAGGACCACACAGAATCAAATGTTACATTAGATGGATAACATGAGACAAGGACCAAAGCTGAGGCTAACCCTGAGAATTGTGCAGTGGGAAAGCAGATACTGCATTAACTGAGTGTCATGGCTGATGTTTTCAATACATACTTCCTCAATACCATGATGCTATTTTTTGTATTTTATAAAAACAATTTGAAAACTTTAGTGAGATATTTGGCAAAATTCTGCTAATCAATTTTGGTATTGCTGTGTGTTTCTTCTTTTTTTTATCAGAATGTTACCCTGTCACTTATTTCACCATAACTGTCCTTAAAAAAGGACTAAAAAGGTTAAATCCACTACTCCAGTGTCAAGGAGCTAGGCTATGAAAACATAATTTTACAAGCTGCTGCCAGACAGTGAGTTATGAAAGATTAGCCGTGACCAGTGAGGAGACCGGATATGACCTTCTCTAAAAGTCTTTGGAGTATAAATATTTTGTATCAGCTGTGTAAAATACCAATGCAGTAAGTGTGCGTAAGAATGCCGACCAGGCTGCAGCATGTTTGACTGACCACAAAGGCAGCCTGGGACTGAGAGGGCTGTGATGGATGTGGGCTGGGAGTCTTCTGCCTTGGGACAGGCAGTGACAAAAGGGTTTCTAGGATTATTCTACAAAATAGCATCACTGTCTCCTGAATGCAGAAGGAGTCTCATAGCACTCACGCCCCCTAAAACTTGAGTTCAAAATCGGTGTTGTTCTGTTTACTTAAGCATCTCCCCAGTCCTAAATCAATACCTGCAGATGCCCTCAGTACAGGCAGCACCAAGGCTAAAAAATGAAGTATTAGTAGCTCAGAGAGATTTTCCCACCTCTACTGTGGGTCCAGTACTGCCCCAGTTCTCACCAGGGAAAAGCTGTCGGTGGGCTCTGATGCATCTTTATTTTACATCCCGCCTCCCTCCCCCCCAGTGTATGTTATGGAAAAAGTAAGAATAGGCAATACCCTACATTCACTGAAACCCAGCAGTGAACTAGCCTTAATTAGGGGGATTTTCCAAAATTTCAACGTCTAGTTTAGCATTTCATTTTGGCACTTGTTTGCCTTGCTTTATCAGGGGAAAAGGCAATCCAGTGCTAGCTAGCTTGGAAAGCTTTTGTTCCCTATGGATTTGACAAGATCCTTGCTTGAAAGCTCTTTGTCTTTCTACAGAATTCTCTTCTCTTCCCCTTGCCATTTCCTTCCTAACCGCTTTTGCACGAACTTGAAAAAATGCACGCCAAACAGCAAAGTGTTTTTCACTCAAAAATATGGATTCCTAACAAAGTTATCTCTGAAAGTCCAAGTGGCCGAGAATGGCTCAATAAGAGCTGTGTCTCTGCTCACAGATGCAAAGGGGACCAGCCAGCTGTAAAGATACTCCGGAAGGGCTTTACTCGGCCATGATGATGGTGAGAACTGTGGTAACCAATAGGAGAAGGGTTCAGTGCTGTTTTCGTTCAGTAAATCATCTGGTATTTGTGAGATGTAAGGTATGTTTTAACCATGAGCACACATACATGCCCCGACCAAAGCTCCCTGTATCTCAGCACCCTTTCTCTGCTAGTGCAATCTGCAGGTCCTCAGCAAAAGGGGAAAAGTATGAAGGCACTTTCTCAGATGCACCCTCCCAAATTCCAGCTGTCCATGACTCAGGGAACTAAAGGTGTCCTTATTCATGTCCTTCAGGAATTCTTCTTCTATGAATTGGTGAAAATTGGTTTACTGATGCCCCGCTTCCTTTTCTTTCGTATCTCAAACCAAAATACAAAATGGAAAGTTCAAGACAGAGAATGAGGGGCTGAGGGTCAAGGCCTCAGATGGCGGCAGGAGTGCTGGGAGGAGAGTGGAAAATAAAGGAACCAAAACAAGTTTGCTGTGCAACATCATGCTATTTTATGGCTTAGCAATGTCAGAATCGACTCCTGCTCGCGAATTCCAAGAGTTTCAAAGATTATGTTTTCAAATATTGTTACTTCAGAGAAATATTATTTCTATCAAACATATATCTGTATATTTTCTAGTTGAGTGCCGGCTAATGTCTAAAGAAGGCATAGGACAAATACTGCATGACTTGAGTAACTGATTACACTTCATTAAGAGCAACTATTGTATATCTAAAAAGTCCAGGACAGGAGCAGCCTACAGGAAAACACATTCCCGTAATCCTTAAAAATAATCAACCAATTCCCAGAAATTAGGGAATGATTGGAGGGCTATACTGATTGAACAATTTAGCCAGAACAGATGATTCGGTTGCTCTAATTAGCAAAAATATGTGGCGAGAAGCTTGAAAACCACTTAGCTGCTGAATTGCTTAGCCCAGCAGTAGTTGTTGCTTGTTTTTATTGGCCATTAATTAACCGTTACATATAAAAAGGCTAAATATAAAAAAGCCCCTTACAAAAAATGACAGCAGTAAACCGAGTGCTTTGTTTCACAGTGACAGCTGGAGTAAAGGCCTCTGAGTAGTTATCGCCATCACCCTAACTCACTCATCTGGAGCCTTCGCTGCAGTTTTACCTCTGCCTGCTCAGGGCACAAGTGGTCTTCGTCTCAGGGCTGTGCGTCCTGGCGAGCCACGGTGAGCACTGGGAGCAGCACGGGGCCGTGGCTGGGATATAACCTACCTGTACGTTGCATGCAGCTTTTCCCCGCACCAGCTGCAGAGATAATTTAATTTGGCCATGGAGCTTTGGTCACGCTTGTCTGCACTTCTGAGCAGCGGCAGCTTGTGCCGCCTGGCACCCCAGCAGAGCCAGCAGCAGATGGGTGGTCAGGGTGGGCTGCAGGCATTTCTATATGTATTTATAACTGCACAGTGTTCCGAGACTGGAGGCAGCTGACAGCAGCAGCCAACGGGAGTGTGCCCAGGACCCTCGTGCTTCCTCTCCCACTAGCCACTGTCAATCAGGACGCTGCGATTTAAAATTCATGAGTTAATCTGGTTCTGCAGTGAAATGTCTCTCAGGTGGAAAAGGCCGGTTCCATGAAGGCAAAATTTTTTGCAGAAAATTTTGTTTTCTTTGACAGGGAGTGTGCCCAGGACCCTCGTGCTTCCTCTCCCACTAGCCACTGTCAATCAGGATGCTGCGATTTAAAATTCATGAGTTAATCTGGTGCAGAGAAATGTCTCTCAGGTGGAAAAGGCCGGTTCCATGAAGGCAAAATTTTTTGCAGAAAATTGTTTTCTTTGTGACAGAAATAATTTTCCAAAAACTGCTCAAAAGTGGTAAGTCAAAAACATTCTTCTTCAACCACTTTAAGACAAAATTTGATTTTCCATTTCAAAGCAACTTTTCTATTTTGTATTAAGAACTTTTCAGATGTTCTAATTCCCAGAAAAACATAGTATTTTCATTTTTGTCCCCTCAAGAATTATCTGACCAGAAGCAGCATTTTCTTCTTTTCAATATTGTCTCCTAAGCAATTTATGGTTTTCTTAGTCTTTTTTTGTTCCATTCCTAAAAGGAAAATTTTTTGAATCACCAACTTTCCTTTGAAATGCAAAAAAATTGGTTCCCACACAACCCTTTTTAATACAGGGAATGTGTTTCAGCAAATGTCCCTACCATAAGGAACTTCCAGACAAAACTGATTTAAAAGTAATTTAATTTTGCTTTCTTCTTCTGCACAAGCTTCTGCTAGTGCTCACTATTGTTTCTAGTGCCTAGATCTCTGTTCTTCATTCACAGCAGACTCATACTGACCTCAGGCCCCTCTTCCCTCTAAGCCTGGGAACAGAGATTCATAACTCCGCTGGCTATCGAGTACCATGGATTTGGTGGAGGTATTGGTTTTACAACCTTTCATAATCCTCCTCTCCCCAGTAAAGTCTCCCTGTCCCACAGGCTATACATTAGGAGGCACGTTGCCTCTCTTTCCCTACTGGTCCAAATGACCTCCTCTCCAATGCTCTGATAAATATCTTATTACACTCAGGGCTATTGTTCACAATCCATATTTAGCTTTGGAATTTGCTGCTTCCATTTCAACCCTGAAAAACGTCTTGCCTACTTGAAAGCTTGTCTACTTTTTCAAACTGCACTTGTTTGTCCAATATGAGATAGTATCTCTACCTACAGACTTTGCCCTGCCTTTTATTGCAGCTGTATTTTACAACAAATATTACTCACAGGGACAGATATAGTGAAGAAGAGCACGAGACAGCAGGAGAAGAGAAAAACACCGTCATTATGACAATAGCCCCCATGTCGTAGGCACCGGGATGAGATTCAGCATACCAAATACAGACATTTCTGTTGTTTGCATCTACTGTCTGTTGAGGTGGTCCTGCTCTTGGTGTCAGGATAAGGCCAGGCTACTTCACATGATGAAGCCTTGCCCTTCCGTAAGATCCCACTAGAAACTGAGAGAACTGCCCCCCGGTGCCTTCTCCAGCTTGAAGTGAGATACTAAAATAGGGCAAGAGGGTCTTCTAATTTGGTGAAACCAATGCAACTAGAGCAGAAAGCCCTTCTTCGAGTATTCAGCAAAGAACGAAGCTAAAACCCAATGGTCTTTCCAACATTTTAACAAACAATCCTGTTTCCAATTTTTCATCAGATAAGAATGCTTTGTGTACATTGGGCCAATTTATTCTGGAGCAGGAAAGTCTGTAGCCATGCACAGCCCACCCCACCATTTCCTGTGGGAGTCACTGAAAAATCTTCTGTCCTTCCATTCCCCTGATGAAAATATTTCTAAGCATTCTGGGAGGATCTTGCAGGCAACCATGTGACTACATTTAGGAAGCAAACAGCCAACTGCAGGCACTCACCGGAGGATGCACATTCATTCCTTGTGTATCTTGCTGAGGTTTTTATGAAAGAGAGCTTAACCTTTCTTTGGCTTGCAGAGCTCTAACCAATTAATTGCTACTTATACAAGCTAATTCTTTATAAATATAATAGGAAAAAATTTCCCCCATCCAATTCCTTAGAGGGCATAAGGAATATAAGAACAAAAAAGAGCATCTAGCCTTGAATATTTGACCTGTTCTACTAAATTTTGGAATCAGAGTGGAGTAATTCTTCCAGGATAAAATCATTTCTATTTCAAGAGAGAATGTGTACCTAGGGAACCATAATGGCATTGTGCAATATGTTGGTGATTTCCCCCATGCAGATAAGACCTAAATCTCATTTTCCTACAGTTCCTCAACTACCGTCTTGCTTCAGGAACAGTTTAAAGAAATATGAATTAATTCCATGTGCATGAAATCTTCTGCCAAACAAAATTCAACAGGGTATTCTATTTGTAAATCTTAAAAACTATTAAGTGGTGTAGATTATTCAGCAAATCTCAGAGATAATGACTTAACTTGAGAGCTATACAGAAAAGCATCATCCAAATAAGATAAATTACCAAGCAAAAAGTTTGTAACAAAGGAGACCAAGCTGAAATTAAGCCTGTGGGGAAATCCTTTTTCATAGTTTGAAGTTTTCTCCTCTTCCTAAGCCTGTTTCATCATTATGATGTGATTAACAATAAATGGCTCAAGTAAAGGACTTAGGGTCTATGAGCTTCATTTTGGTCTGCACCAAGAAAGGAGCTCGGTCTCGAGAGCAATGCCTGGATTGCCTCTAGCTCTGCAGAAAGCTCCTGCGGGCACTGGGTGCTGCTGCCTCTGGAGTGCACATCTATCCTTCACAGATGTTTTAGAAGTGCTAACTGTAACAGCTGTCCGCAAAGCCTGGAGCAAGTCTTTAGTGGAGTGTCTGAAGAAAGTTGCAACAATGGGAGGGAGTCATACTTGCTTCAGCTTTGCATGAAGAGGTGGAGGTGTAGGGGGCGACCCTTGCTATTCTGTGCCATAACCCACTTCCTTGCACCAATAACTCCCAGTGCGTCCTGCAAGGCATGTTTCTCCAACACCCAGATTGTTCTGGGATACAGGGATATGGTGGCTGCAAGGTGTGCATTATCTGAGCAACCCCAAAATTTCTGTGTGGAAGTGATGAAGCACTGCAAGGCAAGTGCTGTAAAACAAAACATGGCTTTCAGTCTGGATCGAGTGCCTTGACAAGCCCAAGAGAGAGCTGCAGTGGAGGGCATGCCCAGATTGGCACAGGTCCCATGAAACAACACTTCTGCAGGGTTTACAGGAGGGAAGATCTGTCCTCTCTTCTGCACACAAAGATTTAACCTTGTATGTTTGGGTTCAGTCATGGATGACAGCCTAGGAATGGAAGGACATATCCAACTTTATCAAGAGCTTCAGAGGAACAGCAGCTCCCTGAGACCCAACTCTTGGGCGGTGACTGAGCCAGGCAGGGGCAAGTGAGACTCCCCCTTCTGGCTAAGATGTGCAAGGATTTCCAAATCTCATGGCTGCAAAAACCATGAATCCTGCAGTATTCCTCCTCTCCCATGACAAGGGCAGAGTCAGCCTCCTCTTTCCCTCACACTACAAGCAGTTACAGGAGCACTAACAGAAAATGCTGTTATCCCAGAGCTGTCCTCCACCTCATCAGAGCCTTTTCCAGCTCCTTCTTTACCCAGGTGCCTGCCACACTTCAGAGAGACCAGCCACCTCCTCTACCTATTTTTACTATACAAGATCCATGAACTAAAGACACTCTACATCTCTAGTATGGTTTCATCTCCAGTTCATCAAGCAGGAATTTCTCTTCTCTTAGTGCTTTGCCCTTTCCTGGACAAGGACACTCAACAGACATTGAAAAACAACTTCACTTTTTCTTTCTGTTTTTTTTAAAGAGGAATTTCATGCTTTCGATAGTTCTAACCTACAGGATTCCTCTTCCTGTCGCCTGTACGGACTGTTTTGTTACTAAATACAAAACATGACACATACAGCTAGAATAGCCACCGAGCTGGTTTTACACAAGCAAACCTGTTTCAGCCTGAAGGACCTGGCTTGGGCCTTCTCCATCTATACCATGCGGGGTTGTGATTCAGGCTAAGACGGCCAAATGACTCTGTTTTGGAGTTGTGTCCTTGGCCAGAAGGGACAAGGTAGTATATTTTTTGGCCCTGTACAAGGAGCAGGGAAGCCTGCTGCAAGTCCAAAGACAGCACTTGTTCCTCCAGAACAAGAAATGGAGTTCGCCTGTGCACCCATTGAGTCTCAGCCTGCTGTAAGAGCCTCTCTGGCTAATGTTAGAGGACACATGAGAAAGTCCAAGTGTGCTGCCTCTTCCCCCTCCTCCAGCAGCCCTACCTTCCTAAAAACTGCCTGGAGCTGCAAAAGCAAAATGTTTGCAGCACTGCACCAGCTGTCCTGCTTTGTGTATCAAGAGATTGGGCCCAGACACCTCCTGCCCTGTTGCTTCTCACTCCCCTCCCTCGTTCACTATCTCTGGAGATGAACACTTCTGCCACCCCCAGCCCTCTGCTTTCTCTTTGCTTTGGACTGAGGTAATGAACTTTGCTGTGCCATGGGAGCATGCTGGCTGGGAGCGAGGGCTGTGCGATAGCAGAGTTTGTGAAGCCTTTGAACTTGCACTAACTGTGGTTGGCATTGTGAGAGTAAGCACAGTTCCTAGGTCCCTGACACACGAGTGAGTAGAGGTGTGAGATCTGCCCTCACACAGGAACTGGCACTTGTCCTTGGCCTCACAGAGGCTTCAGTGAAAGGAAACAACTAATCTGCTCACAGCCAAAGCTTTAGGCAAAGTTATTTGAGTATCTGTCTGCATTCAAGCCGGCACATCATTAACAAACAGCTTTATATTTCATGGGGAGATGGAGATAGAGGGGAACTCTTCCTCAATCTATCAGTCCTGATGCAGCGGATCTTCCTGGATGGCAAAAGTGGGAAGTACTCAACCCTGGGAGATAAAGGGAGAGGGCTAACTTACTTGGCACTATATCCACTCCAAATGCTAAGAGGGATCTAGTAAGACTGAAGATAATTACATAAATTAGGATGTGCCCAAAGGATTAATGGTTCCTGTCTTCTTTGTCTCTGCTAGTTTATTTTATCTACAACTGGTTGTTTCTTCATTATTGCCATAGCAGCAAATATGAAACAGTTCCAAGCACTGAAACTATATCGCCCTCCCTCTGAAATAATGGCTAGGTCCATCCTTTCATGCCTGACAGGTGGTATCCACCCGAGCAATATCAAAAAACATCAGACTAGGCTTACATTTCTTTCTCTGTGACCTTTCAAAGCAGCATTTAGTTTATTACAGCTGGGAAGAAAAGAGCCTGAGATCCAGGCCACCTTTCAAGAAAACCCACTGTTAATAGGTGGGACTATCTCCTGCTAGGAAGAGTCCTCTAGAGTCCACTGAGTGTACTGATCACAAGGCCACCATGCAAAGGGAGGTTGAGGCATCAGAGGTAGTCTCCAGAAAATGGATGCACCCAAGATCTGGTATTATGTCCCTCTAGTCTCTGTGGAAAAGGTGGACACCCAGCCAGGCAGACCAGATCACTCTCCAGCTCAGCACTAGGGTGGAGCCAATCTCCATTGCAAGTCTCTAGAGGTACCTGCTTCTCTCCACTGATTCTTCAGGTGGTTATAATAGGTAAGTTCATTGGCCCCTTTCCATCCCAGTCCAGACTTGCTGGACAATAGCCTAAAACACTGGCAGTAGTGTCAAAGTTTGGTGCCTTTGGCAGGCAGACTAACTTCCCCCTTGGATTTTTCCATAGGAGGTCCTTAACCCAACCATAACGGATTATTTTCTTCTCTTTAGCATGTGGCTTTCCTTGTTGCCAACATTCAGCTTATTTGCCTCAGGAGGGGTTGTGCAGCTCTGTAAGTTACCCTGGTCAGCCTCAACCTTCCCTGTACTCTCACCACAGTCATTGTCTGCTCCTGCTGGGCCCGTTTTCTACCTTCCCACCCCTTGCCCTTTCAACCTCTCCAGCAACATGCCTGCAGCCATACCGAGAAAGCTGCTGTGGCAATTTAGTACTGCTGCAGTGACAGTTCTGAACACTGCATAAGTTGAGCACTTACAGAAAAGTTATAGCAAGCTTGCAGCCAAGCTGTAGGAGCTGGTATACGACTAAATGATGCGCTATAAATTCTTCTAGCCAGGACAATCAGGAGACCAGTTTCTGAATGCTCTGAACTGCAGCCAAATAAAATTCTCCAGAACTGCAGTATATAAAAAAAAAATCATAGCTGTTGTCTTAGTTTCACAGATATGTGATAGCAACCACCACATCTCTTATTTCATCATCATCATAACAACTCCATCCTCAGACAGGCACTATTTTATTCACAAATTTGATGAACAGAATCAGATGTAAGGCTGGATATGTAACAAAATAATTCATATTTCAGAGAAGTACCATGTAGTACAAATATCCAGGGTACCCCAGGGTATCCTAAAAAAGTGGAAGGAGGTCTCCTGCGAAAGTCAGGGAGTTTTGCTGTTGGCTTCAAGGAGATCAGCACGTAACCTTAAAAGGTGCAGCATGTTCAAGAAGAAAATCAGAGGTCACCAAGTTTTTGTCACGGTTTTAAGGTGCTTCTGCTACAAAATAAAAACCTCTTTGCTGCCATTAAAACACCATCCAAAACACGATAGCCTTGGTATTGTTGAGTCTGCAACAGAATATAAACACACTCTATTGGCAATGTTGCATGAAATAACCGCCTTCAAGTGACCTTCAGAGTGGTAACACAACAGATCATATTCTTCATTATTATTATTTCCAGGCTGTTCACCATAATATCTCAAGTATGAGCCAGATAAGCAAAATTGCATCCCACTGAGATGATTTTTAATGTCTTGATTTGTCAAGTAATAGGGTGGCTGTTGGCATACATGATTCTCATTCACATACATTGGTGCTAATTGCAGGAGAATATCCTGAGCAGCTATTTTTCAAGCACTTAATGTTCACAATTATTGTAAAGAATTTCCCAGCCTGTCCTGGATGTAATTAACAGCTTGAGCAAAACATTGTATTTACTGTTATTGCTAAGCTCTTCTGAATACACTTCCAGTTTCAGGGTGGTGAATTGACTAGTGCATGTAATCTTCAAATGATCAGATTGATAGTGCGTGCTAAGAAGACAAAAGCCTCTCTTTGACAAGTAACGAGAAGAAACATAGTTTACAGGCTTCAGTGAAGAAGGGCTTCAGGTATTAAGAGGAATAAATGCCAACGTGTGGTGGGCTGTATTTTAACTCTCTGCGTGGACTTGATCAGCAGCACCAGAAAACTCTTTTAAACAGTAATTCACACAGTTCAGAAGTGGGAAAAAAGCTTCTGTTCATTGTTTGCACAATAGAATAAATAACATTTGATGACAGGAAAAGGAACATTTGGCTCTCTCTACCCCAGGACTCTGAATTTGTCTTTTAAATTACTCATTTATGGTTATGCAGTGGATTCTTTAATGCCTTTTTTGTAGCATCCTGTTTTCGGAGGCTGCTGTATTTTCTTTTAATTAGTGCATCCCTGGCTTGCCTTGGGATGCTCAGCAGGGACTGGGAAAGGTACAGTGGCTGAATTGATGCCCACCTCTGTCCCACCGCAGCTCTCGGCTTTTAAAATAACCATGCTTGATTACAGGATGACTCTGGAGTTTTTGACTGCAAGGGCCCAGCTCGTTAAAATTGGGCTTGAATAATATAGCTTGACCCACTCACACAACCCAAATGATCACTCACTATTTTTATAGAGAAAACCTGGAAAATGCTTAAAGAGGCTGAGTGAGGTCTCCAACCACCCCTGGGGGGGGACATGAGTTATTCTCCCCACCAGCTTCTCCTCTGCCTCTCACTGACATTTTTTCACTAAAAGTGTCAGGTTTAACGTACTGGTATTTTCTGATGAAAAAAACATTTTGCCTTTCCAAAACCTGGCCACTTCTCACCTGCAGGTCTCCTCAGTGGGTAATACTGTTTTCTGGGGACTTGCACTGGGGTCACGTATGGGTAGTGCCACCTGCACAGCAGACTCACGGCTGTAGGACTACAGCTGGGGTAAAAACATTTGATTGTTATTAACAAGCACTCAAATCTCATGCTTAAATTTCACTGTAAAATCTACCCCCCCTTCTCCCTCATTTCTCCCAGAGGAGAAGGCGGCTGCCAGCCAATCTGCTTTTTTAAGCCATGTTTTTTAGACAGGTGCCTATAGACCTTTTTATTTTGGGAGGGGGAGTTAACACCAGAGGAAGCCATAGCTGCTGAACCTGTGCTGGGTCACGTAGACTGTGCAGCGGTCTGCGTCCCAGGAGGAGCTCAGTCCCGTGGCTGGGGAACCTCCGCACCAACACAGAGCTGCAGTATGACTCACGGTCACCCCACCAGGAGTGTTTGCATTCTTGTTTTCCTTAACCATTTTCGTTAAAGTTAAAAAACAGACCAACCATAACTTTCTGTTGGTTTTGGTGCCTTTTTTTTTTTTTTCCCCCCCAAACCCCAAATATAGAGCTGAATCGAACCTGACAGTGTTTTCTTTATGTTCATCTTAATTTTGCTACAGATTCACCACATGCTATGCTGGAAATCTGCCTGACAACTGTTTTTAATTTGAAGGGAAAATACCAGAAAAAGTTATATCACTTGCAAATTGATGAATGTGATTTTTTTTTTCTTTTTGCAAAATGATTTGCTCTCATTTCCAACACTCTCTTCTTGCAGCTGTTATCAGTATGAGAAAATCAAGGTAATGCTGGAGTAGGCTGTTCACAGTTCAGCTAAGTACACCTCTGTCCCTTTGCATGCTTTTTTTTTTTTTCTGTGTAAGTGCATGAATGGTTTACAAATTCAGCAGAATGCCAGAATGTGACTTTGGACAAGATTCCGCCACTTTGTGTCCCATTATATACTGTGGTACTGCACATTGCAGCTCCACATACCATACCCCGGCTAGCCAAGACTGTTAAAATCATTTAGGTACCTCACTCCTGTTGGTGATATGGACGCTCGTTCTTCCTGAACCCCAAAATGCCCTAACCAAGCATCCTTTGTTACACCTGTTTTCTCCAAAACTGTGGATTTCCACACCTGAGACCAGTTCTACAGGGACCTAGAAAGTCAAGCGGAGAGACAAAACTTTTGAATTGTCCTAGTAGAATAATTACAATAACTTGTGTTCACACCACAAAAGAAAAAAGAAAAAACAGAACAGGAAGGGGGTGGAGGGAAAAGGAATTTGAACACATTGAGTAGCAAAAAAAAAAAAAAAAATCCACTAACGAAGCCGGAATGAACACTTCAGTGAAGACCATTTCAGAAAATAACTGGGAAACATAAACATATGCTCATCTCATCTCCTTTAGGGGCCTGTTGGAGAGGAAACACAACTACAGAGGAACTTTCAAAGCAAAGCACAGGATTTCTGGTCCTCCTCCTGTTTTTGTCTCTTGGCCACAGACCAGAGCAGCACAGTGGTATTCACAATAAATATTCCTTGTTGGTCAGTGCCAGCAAGAGGTACGATATAGGTTCAAGCCAAACAGCATGACTGACCTCCTGGCCTGCCCCTTGGCACCCAGCATCCTCTGCACGGGGAGAGGTGGCAACTGAGTACCATCTACCTGTACACTCCTGCAGCACCATGCAAAGCAGTGGCATGATAGAGCACTTCTTACATGGGTACATTTCCCGTATCTGTGTTGTGTTTGGGCAGAAATGATCCTTTTGATCGGATTTTTGAAACGGAGCTTCTGCCACAGGTCAGGCTGTATCTGTAAGGCACAACAGAGGCTAGGGAGGCAGGCAACATACCACACGCAAATACAACATCCACCCCAAATCTGGCAAGGGGTTGGTGAGTTATACATTTACTAACACATACAGTATTTTTTAACAGAAAACCCATCATATTTTGGCACAAGCACTCCAATTGTATACAATAATATAAATTGCTGACAGTAAAATTCAGTTCAGTAGCTGCTGAAGAAGCTGTTTTCACCCAGGAAAGGAAAGAGTCTCTTACCAAAGCTTGCTATTACTGCACTGTAATGAGTTAATGCAGACTGCAGCTTGTTAAAAGGGCTGAGATGAACCAGCAGATATATGTGGGGAGGTTTATGCTAGCACCTACTCCTACAGGGTATGAGTCAGGCCAGTGCTGTTGCTCTTTCACTTTTATAAGCATTAAACTTCTTTGCAAGCTTTTGAGCTACTCTGAAATTTCAGGTACAGATTTTTTAACTGACTAACCAGCTAAAATGTCTTCAGGCTGATAAAAATGCAAAACAATCTTTAAAAAAACCTAACACAGGTAAGAGAGCAGAAGAAATAATGATTAAAAAAAATAAAGAAAAAGGTGGGTCCATGTAGGAGTCACAGTGCAAGAGTAAAACTGAAGGGTTAAGCCTTGAATGCTTGAGGCATTAAACAGATGTATAATGTTTTAAAGACGATTTGCTAACTTGTCTCATTCAGGGATTTACTTATTAGCTGTAGTCCAGTCCAGCCTCTTTCTTAATTTGAGCTCTGTACCACGGGGTTTAGATTATAAAAATTCAGTGGGTACCGCTCTCCTTTAAAGCAAACAATCAAAAAAACACCCTTAAAACATTGACCGAAGCATGGCAACATGTGGAGGAGATGGGACACATTGCCTCACCCCACTGCTCTGAAGAGAGAAGTGACTGCTTGAAGGAGGCAGGAAGGTGAGAGCAAAGGCTTGTGTTTGAGTCACCTTCTCACCGTGGCTAAAGTAACTATTCTGACTCCTTTGACTTGTAAGGAAGCTGAGAAGAAGCAGGAAAGTCTCCGTTTTCAGGTTTGTGTATCTTGTTTTCCAACTCATTGCAACACAGTCTATGCTTTCAGAACTTACTTCTTTTCCATCAGGTTTCTTTTCCTTCAGGCAATTAAGTATTATGAGTAAATTTTATTTAGCTGCTTTTTTTACTCTTCAAATTTTTTTTCAATTTTTACTCTTCAAACCCTTCTAGAATGTGTACACACATGGAAAAGGCCAGTTTAACTTCAGAGCTATACCTAAAGTTAAAGGGATGATAATGGTACCCACCACCTTACGCATAACATACGTGTAAAAATTGGTGATGTTTGGGATAAATTTGAGGTTTAGAAACTGCCCCCAACCCATCAGTAAGAAATCAGAGAGCACATAAGCATAGGTCTGCTACAGATCCTCGTCACAACATGACCCAGACCTCCTGTGAGAGGACGAGCACCCCAGCGCTTTTTAAATATTCTGATGGAGGTACTGAGCCTGGTGGTTATGGCACTCCTGAAAGAAGGGGGAAATGTATGCCTTCATATAATCTTTAAGCCTGGTTCCCAGGAGCTATGCACCTGGCTGGGAGGTATTTGAGTAAGGCAATCTCATCCATGCTGCCAAAACTGGACTCCTGCACAGCCAGGAAGGTGAACGCTGAGCAATCTGTAGCAGCTGGCAGAGAAAGCACAGGAAAACAAGGACAATATACTGGTGAGCCATGGTTTGAGACACATGCCCCGGGAAGCTCCCACCAAAAGAAGGAGGGCCAGAGCTGGCATTCCTGGAAGTTTTAAAGGGGGTACAAGTGTGCAGAAAAAAACACAAGAGACCTTTGACGTAAAAAGAGCCAGGACTTTCTGAAGAATTTTTTTTTCCGACACACCGTTTGTTTCTCTATACTCAGCCATTTCCAGTTTCAAAGCCTTTGTGCCTTTCTTCCTTCATGCATAAAACTTCAAGTAATAATACTTTAAAAAGTCTACATGTCAGACAAAATTCAACACCTCTCCGGGTAAATACATCCCACTGTGCCCTGTAGCTTTCATTGTGAATCAGAAGAGATGACTAATGCCATAACTGCTTATTAAAAAGAAAATTAATCATTTCTTTGTGAGCTAAAGTCTTAGAATTTTTTTTAACACTTTAAAACCAAGGAAAATTAGCTTTGATGAGATACAGCAGAGGCATTTGGTTTTTTGGAGATGTAAAAGAGCATTTTGTTCTCAGCAGCTACTGCTGATTTTTCTTTTTGCTTGACAGATGAGCTTATCAAGTGTCACTGACATTTTTGCAGTACTGTGCTAAAATATGCTTCATCTGCTACTCATCTGAGAACTTCAGATATGTGTCATTCAGAAGGCACTAAAGGATTGATCCAACAAATCATGGGGGCTGGAAATGCCTCAGTTTCCTAGAGACCTCTTGGTTTCACTCTCAGTGCCTACACCAAGAGTAGAAGATAAACTGGTGAATAGAGCTCTTTCCCAGTCAGTGGGAAGTGATGATTTGAACCTCCTCAAGCTGGTCCAGGATGTCTTTCACCACCTGTGATGGAAAGCAGTTATGCAATTTGTTCACTCTGTAAGGAAGCTCAAGGATGCGCTTAGACATTTGGTGCTTTTATGGGCAAGAATAAACTTAAACAATGAAGAGAGGCTGCATCCATTGCTTACCCTCTGCACCTGTGAGCACTTCACCCTCAAAATCCACCAGCCATTCTAAACAATACCGTAACTGGGACCTCAAACAATAATACCTGACTGACAAACTAAATAGAAATTAATAGAAAAAATTTGGATGATAGAGACCACTGCAGTCACCTCATCCAGCCCTGTTCTCAAAGGAGACCCAACTTCAAAGCTAGATGAGAGGCTGGAGGGTCCTGTCCAGTCAAGTTCTGATTATATCCAAGGATGCAGATTTACCCAGCCTCTTTGGACAACCTGTTCCAGTGAATGACCAACCACCCAAAACTGGACACAGTTCTACAGGAGTGGTTTCACAAGTGCCAAATGGAAAGGAAAATCACTTCCCTGAACCAGCTGGCATTTGCTGATGCAGCTCAGGATCCTGTTGACCTTTTTCACCCAAACTTGTTGTCTGCAGAGCTGCTTTCCAGGCAGTTTGTCCACAGCCTGTAGTGGTGCTTGAGGTTATTCCACCTTTGCACTCACCTTCGTTGAACTTCATGAGGTTTCTGTCAGCTTGTTTCATCAGCTTGCTGAGAAGTCACTGAATAGTAGCCCTACTTTCTATTTTCTCCTTCCAGTTTAGTGTCATCAGCATACTCACTGTGGGTTCATCCTGTCTCATCACTCATGCCATTAATAAAGATATTAAACAGTATCAGCCCTTTTATCAAACCCTAAGGAATGTTACTCATAACTGGTCACCAGTTCCAGCCATTGGCCTTTATTCTTTCAGTGGGGAAGCCCAGCCAGATTTTTTCACCAGCCTTGTAGTCCATCCACCTAGTCATCCCCATCCCCGTCCATCCACCCTAGTCATCCTCCCCAATTTGACCACAACAGTGCTATGGGAGACTGTGTCTAAAGCCTTGCTAAAGCTTTGCTAATGGTCTTCTCTTGTTTTCTGAGCCAGTCATCTCATCAAAGAACACAATCAGGCTGGTCAGGCATGATTTGCCCTTGGTAAGTCCATGCTGTCTGTTCCCAGTCATCTTTCTCTCCTTCATGTGCCTGGACATGGCTTCCAGGAGGATGTGCTCCATAATCTTCCCAGGCACTAGGGTTGGGATGATCCTGACCAATAACCAATTGACTGTTTTGTTACTCATTTCATAGCAAATCTTCATACTCTCAAGTCACTCTTTTGTCCAGAGTTGAAGCCCCCCCTCCTCACCTCCTCTCTCTGACGTTCCTAAAGAAAGTCCATGGCACCAGCAGTCAGTCAAGCTCTCCCATTGCATCTCTGTGATCCCAATGGCACTATAACTCGGTGACTGAGCACAGACTTCTAATTCCCCCTTCAGTTTCCCATGCTTTGTATTTTGCCATTTAAGAACACAAAATGAAAAAAAATAATCAGGCTCTAAAATGACCTATAGAAATGCAGAATTGCTAAAAAAATGTTAAAGTACAGAAGGATTTTTTTCATTAAAATGCCCATAAGATTGTTCATATTTTTCCTCAGCCTATTCTAAAAACCTCATTTGCTTTTGCAAAGAACCTAGCTTTTCAGGACAACTATTTCTGCTATGGCTAAGAGATAATAGCTTCATTAAGTTATACTGTAAACCATTTAAATACACACAAGTAAGAAATACTAAAGGATTGTGACGAGGATACCATTTTCTACTGAGCATTTCTATTTCCTTCTCTCTTAGCAGCAGATGCAGGCTCGAGAAGAAAACATTCAAAAGGTGATATTTAGTTCCAGAGGTTATATTTGTAGTTTCTATTACAAGATTAAAGCACATGAGCTCCTTTGCCCTCCAGTACTGGTTTTCATGGGCTTTGCAGAATTTGAGGACTCTTAACTGCTGGAAAACAGTCTTAATATATCACATCTCTGCCAGTAAATGTATCCTTTCATTGAATAGATTTGGTTGTTAAGTTTCTTTACTTTATGGAGATTGATGAGATTTACCTTACGCTTAGGGCTATGCAAATAATTGATTTTGCAGTTCAGTGGCAGAACACAGCTAAAGCCAAAACCAATATTTTGGGGGTTTTCTTGCCAAAATGAAAACCTGAAATATTTCATTTTCTTGTTGAAAAGAACATTGAGCTCAACCAGAAACCAAATGTTTCACTTTTTGTTTTATTTTTAATAAAAACAAAAGAAAACTAAGGGATAGAGTCACAAAACCAGCATGGAGGAAATTTTCCATTTTTACCTGGTTTCCCAGTGTTTGGCAGACTTTTCCAGATCACAGAATCACAGAATCTTTGAATTTGGAAGGGACCTCTGGAGATCATCTAGGCTAACCCCTCTCCTCAAAGCAAGGCAGACGAGAACAGCTAATCTGCAAAGCATGTTCTATACGGGTCCCCACTTTCCACGGGATCTGGATGTAAACAATCCCTCCATCCTTCTTCCCACATGTTTGCAATGTCACTTAACTTGCACCAAGCCTGAGTGACTGCAGGAAGGTTGGGCAGGAGGTGAAATTCACTTCTGCCGGAAGGTTGAGCAGGAGGTGAAACTTCAGACAGGGACTAGGATATAGGTTGTTACACTGGTTAATGAGGTGACAATCCTTCTCTAAAAATGTTTTCTGTTATAGAACAATGGAAGAAGTCTTAGCTATTCTGCTACTTTATACTCTTTTGCTGCAAAGAGAAGATACACAGTAGAGAACAGGGAAGACAGAGCAGTTCCCACACTGCTGAGGAAGGTTACATAAAGCAGGCTATTCATGTCTCTTACAAAGCATAAGACTTTGATTTTTTGCTGTTTGGTACTGATTTCCCACAGTGAGACTCTATTTAAAATGAAGAACACACTCTTGAGTGGCGGGGTCTGATCCTGCAGCACTCACTCCCCCCTTGCTCCTGGTCAGCAGAAGGTGAACTTTGTGTTGGAAGAGGCTACACGGGCAAGGAGGCTTATGCTCCCACAAATGCCGGGTCACGCGCTGCTGTACGTTGGTAGCCAGCCCTGGATTCAAGGCTGGCTCTAAATGGGATCCTCAGAGTTCAGGGCACCCTGAAGCTACGGTGCTTTACATTTCTCATTATCATAAGTTTGGCCAGAGCTGAACTGTGGGAGAAAGATATGACCTTGGCCACTTTGAGGACATGCTGCTAATACAGCAGAGGAGCAGGGTACAGAAACAAGCACAGCCTCAGCTTTCACCCTGCCGAGCAACAGATTTGACCACTCTTTTCACACACCCTGCCTTTAGGTCGTCCCTAAAGAAGGAGACCAAGCACGCCCCATGGGTGTGACACACGACTCAGTAGGGACCAGATCTACTCACTCCCCTGCATATGCTACATCTTTACCTGGCTCCCCTTTTTTAATGAGGAGGTCGCATGGGGCAGCCTGTTTCCACACCTGAACTGTTGTATATTTCACCTGGAAGGTTTTGGGGAATGGCTTAGACCAACATTTGCTGGGAAAAACAGGAACTGCTGCTCTGACGTGGTGTTGGTGGTAATGGTGGGGAGCAGGCTGGATGGCCTAGATGAATTCTCCAGGTTCTGTTACCTATGATGTTTTTCTTCAGCTCTACCTTGAAACCCCTCACCCTTGTTTCTCCTCCTCCGCCGTGTATTCAGCTCTGATGCTGGCAAAAGGCACTGTGGAGAATCTACAGCTATTCAAAAGGTCTAATGTGTAGGCAGAAGAAGCAGAGTTGAAGGGCAGCTCCTCTACAAGCCTATATCCAGCTTCCTCCAGTGCCATAGTCACGGCAACCTGTTCATCATATCCAAAATCTCTGTGGCATGGTGAATGGGAGAACTGCTTTGCTATTTAGTTTTGAGTTATAACTGAAGAATGTAACACTAGTAGGCCCACCATATAAAATAGCACTGCAGTGCCCTCAGAAAGAACAGGAATTTTGCCCACAGCCCCAAATTTTAAGCTTTATTTCTTCAAGGCGTTATGCACACACCTCAGACTGCTGATGTGGGGGCACGGGGGTAGAGAAAATTAAATGACTCCTCAGACAGCACTTTTCAGTGAGTCATTAGCAGGGATGGATATAGAAGTCAAGGACCCATGATGCTGAGGCCTGCACATTAAACCACTTGTTGCCACTAGGTCATAAATTTTTTTTGGCCTCTATTTTAGACATGACTATAATACGGTTTATAAACAATGTTGCAGACATGAACAGCATGACTTTTTAAAGCAGTTTTACTGAAACAGAGAGAAAGTGTTAAAGCTGGTTGCAAGTTCTTCTGATAAATGATTCAGAAACTGTTGGACTCTACAAAATTAGTCATTTATTAAAAGGTGTAAGAATCATTTCTTAACCTATTAATGAATACACCCTACTGTAAAGCATGACTAACTTCCCATAAAAAGAAATCAAAATTGTGGGTGCACGTAGTCACTTTGTTATCTTTCTGCAATAATTCAGTCTGTTTCTATGCTATGCATGGGCACATCCAGGAACCGAGTCCGCAGGCGCCCGAAGGCGCTTGGCGAGGGCTGATGGACTCACTCCTTGAAGGGAAACTTTTTCTCGGAAAGTCTCACTCTATACTTATTTGGAAGATGGGGAAAGCAACAGCAGCCTCTCTCATCTGCCTCACCAAGCCTAGGCCTGTTTGCAGTCATGCTATTAATCTCAGCCTCTTTTTAACTCTTGTGGCTTTTTTGACCCAGTCTTTATTTTATATTTAGGCTGTTTTCTTGTAATGAGTCACAGCTGTGACTGTCATTTTACTACAGTAAAATGTGTCGACAGGACCAAGAATAGCAGCTGTCTGTCAGACCTGCACCTAACGTGTTAATGGAGATACCAAAAATTGGAAACAAAATGAAAGGCAGCCAAACAGAGAATGTGACTCTACAGTGAAAGTCATCTTTAAAAGAGCATGCTTATTTTTTACTTCTCTAAAAAAAGACAGTAGAGATTTTTAAAAATTAAGCTCACTGGGGCTTATCCTGCCCAGATCAATCTAAGGTAATGGAATTTACTGGGATAAACCCTCTGCTGGGAGGAGTGGAATATCCAGGGTTATCTGTACCTCTTCAGCATCACCCCAGTGAGCTATTCTGATTGATACCAGCTAAGAACTTGTCCCTCCCAGCTTCATTAAAAAAAATACATATGACCTGGCAGTGTAGTGTGAGACTTGAGAGGAGGTTGGCTCAGCTCTGCACCTTCTGCACCCCCTAAGGTGCCACAGCTGCCTCAGTTCTGGGCAATAAAAATTTCCAGACATGAAAACTTTTACACTTCTGCAGGAGCTGCTCAGCTTTGAGATGTTGTGGTCAGTGGTGCAAAGGCCAGCTCTCACTCACTAACTACTGGGGTCCCTAAAGGATCAATAATGGGACCAGTACTGTTTCTTCATGTCTTTATTAACAATCTGGATGATGGGACAGAGCATACTCTCAGCAAGTTTGTGGACGACACCAAACTGGGGGAAGTGGTCAATACAGTCAAGGGCAGGGCCACCATTCAGAGGAACCTGGACAGGCTGGAGAAACGAGCCAACAAGAACCTCATAAAGTTCAATAAGAGGAAGTTTTGCATCTGGGATGGAAGCAGGACAGTCTGAGAGCTGCTTGTCTGCAAAACATCTTTGCGTAAAAGGATCTGGTGGGCAACAAGGGCAACATGCCCTTGCTGCAAAGAAGGTCAACCACCTCCTGGGCTGCCTTAGCAAGACTGTAGCCAGATAGGTCCAGGAAAGTGACTGTTCCCCTCTGTCTGGCACTTGTAAGATCACATCTGGAGCGCTTTGTGTCTAAGCCCAGGCAAGGGGCAGAAAACAGGAATTGTTTTGGCTAGGGTCCTTGAGGACCTCATCTAATGAGTGCTCTCAGAGCACAGCTATTTCATGTTAGCAGGTTCAGTGCAATAGGATTGCTAATGGCAGAGAACTCTGGGTCTTCAGGTGGTGTCATGCTGGTGTTACTTATCCCACTACCGGCAGTAGGTTTTCACTGTTTTTTTTCTGGGAGGAAAAAAGGCTAACGAGTGGCTTTCAGGCCAGAGACTGAAGGAGGTCTTGAGGGGTTTAAGGGCAGCTATTATTGCTGAGGTGATGTTACTTGTTCAACAGCGGCGCTGAGGCAATGCAAAGGCTGATGTGAAATCCAGATCTTCAGCTACCGGTGGAAGTGGCCCAGCAAAGGAGAATTTGGTTTCATTCCTACAAGGGAGGCTGGGATTGCTGGGCACCACTGTTATCAGTGACCTGCAAGTAGTTTTGGAGTTTGCCTGTCTCTCAGCTTCTATGGTACATCCCTGGTACCCCTCAGTCCAATGCGATTTGGACATGCACCTTGGCGCTCAGAAGCTGTTGGTCAGTGCATGTCTGCAGGCAGCCAGAGAGTAGAGCCCAGCACCATCCTGATGTAGCTCATCCTGCCTCTTCTGAGCAGAGGATCACCCACATCCACTCATGGAGCTACACTCCCCTCCACTCCCCCGGGAGCGATGCAACATGCAAAACGAATATCAAAATGAAGAGAGAAAACACAGGAAGGGGCAGTGGGTCTGGCACTCTCTTTGCAGGAAAGAGCCCTGGGTCCAAGATCATTCCCCTGTTCTGGTCAGTGAAAAATAATTCAGAGAGGAATCCTTGACACTGGCCTTTCATTATCATCTATCCCTGGGCTAGTGTTTATCAACTTCAATCAGCCATCTGCTTAGCGTTTGGCTATTTTGGATCTCTTTCTAGGTTTGATCAACTCTCCCAAGCACTACGTAGGGTCTATGCATCTCACACCAGTTTATGGATTACACTTTGAAGCTGAGGCCTTAAAGCTGGACGTTGTGGCACCCTCATTGCTTAGATGCGCAAATCTTTTATTTGATCTGCTAATCAGTTTCTGCACACAGAAAACTTTTACTAAAGCCACAAATTTTTCCATGGTTTTAAGGACTAGTGTGTAGTAGTAATAGCCTACAGATGATGATGACAAATAATGATTAAGTGAGCCCTCAGTATCTGTCAGGAAAATTTCAAATGTCTTGACAAATCCTGCTTCCTGAACCCAAAATAACCCATAGTAAGTCAGCAGGTTGGGAGGTATCAGGCACAAGCAAATAAGAGATTCTGCATTAGCCTGAGTCACTAGTGTTGGGACAAGTTTGAAAGGCTACAGGTCCCCTAAGGCACAGGCCGAGAGGAGGTAGCTGAAAGCACTTCCTTCAGCATCTTGACTGATGCTCAAGTGGTTCATGCTAAAAGACATGCTAAAGTTTTCTTCTGGGATGACTGTTTAATGAGATGAACATCAGGCTGGGGCCAGATAACAAACTTCATGTGGAATGTAATTTGTTTCTGTTTAAGAGTGCAATGTAACGTGCTTTATGAATTGAAGCTGAAGTAGAGCACATACAGCAGTATTTTCCATGTTCAAGGGAGAGGTGTGTGTAGGTGACTTCATCGCCAATAATTTGACACAACCTATATTCAAAACCTGCCTCAGCATGAAGGACTGAGCAAAGGTAGTCCCCAGCGCAGCTCTGCACATGCCACCCTTAAAGGAGATTCATCCTGATCTCAGCAGCACGATGTGTCTGGAACAGACCTTGAAGCAGTTTGTTAACACAGCATGGGGTAACAGGAGGGCTCAGGGGAGTGCATAGGGCCAGAAAAGTAGCAGAAATTAAATTCATTATTGCCCTTTTCAGGAGCCAGTCTGAGCTCATCAGTTTTGTACAATGTTGAGGTGTTTTGTGGTAGGAAATGGGAAACAAAAGAGTGGTACAGTAATTTATGCTGTCCCTTTTAAAGAAAGAAAAATGCCATCAATAATTACTACCATGTTGCTCTTGATCATGTGGAGAAAGAGTGTACCAGCTTCAAGGACACATTCCCTCTAGTACTGATGGAAGTGGAGTTCGTTCAGTCCTAGACACTACCATATGAGCATGATGGACGTAGTTAATTGATTCTGAGAATCTAAAACCAGGGGAAACCTGACACTTTTTGTGAAATAGCCCATAGTGATGCACCCCATCACCTTTTCTTGGGTTCAATACTTGGGTCTGGCTGAAAGCTTATTTTTCAGAATGATATCCAGAGATGGCAAAGCCATCACTTCTTTCCATAGCTTGTTCCACTGATTAACCATATTTCTCTTTTGAAATGGCCGTTCTGATCTGAAGACCTCTGACTTCTGCATCTGTACATTGGTCTGAGTTCTCAACCAGACTGAAAGCCCTTTTCATATGATGCTTTGCCTTCCCAAGAGACAACAGTACCTATTATGGCAATTCTCCAAAACCCGGGTCACATTTAAGCCTTGGTTTGGCTAAGCAGACCTAGCTCTTCATAGAATCATAGAATAGTTTGGGTTGGAAGAGACCTCTAAAGGTCATCTAGTCCAAACCCCCCAGGCCGTGGGCAGGGACATCTTCA
>NW_008794446.1:1168702-1176539 GCF_000699145.1 Aptenodytes forsteri | reverse complement strand
TGCCCTTGGTGAAGCCATGCTGCCTGTCTCAAATCACCTCCCTGTCCTCCATGTGCCTTAGCATAGCTTCCAGGAGGCTCTCTTCCATGATCTTGCCAGGCACAGAGGTGAGACTGACTGGCCTGTAGTTCCCTGGGTCTTCCTTTTTTCCCTTTTTAAAAATGGGTGCAATGTTTCCCCTTTTCCAGTCAGTGGGAACTTCACCGGACTGCCACGACTTTTCAAATACGATGGATAATAGCTTAGCAACTTCATCCACTAGTTCCTTCAGGACCTGTGGATGGATCTCATCGGCTCATCTTCAAGGCTTTCCCTGTAAGGCATTTTCTCCAGACCTCAAATAATTTTTGTGACTCTCGTTGTGACCTTGGACACAAATACTGTGCTCCAGGGAACCTCTGGAGGGTGAGGGCTGAACCCATGACAGTGCGGCTCTGCCTCAGATACTCCTGTAAGAGATAGAAGATCTGGGACAAAAAAGGTATGTGTTCCACAGGAATGGCAAGTGGTTCCTTAAGAGGCAAATTTCAAAACAGTGCCTGGCACACAAGATGCCTGCTCCTAATCTGAAATATCTGAAATGCTGTAAGTATCTGAAATACTGATATTTCAGCAGAGCAAAAAAAAAAATCAGATCCAATTCACTATGCAAAGAGTTAAATCAGGCAACACAGACAGAGAATAACTAAAAAGTGAACTTGTATTTATGAGCTTGTGTTCACAACCACCACTGTCAACTGATTATACCACGTGCCAGTAAATAACAGGCAATGCTGAGATCACACTCTCCTATTATTAGAAACGTAATAGTTATATCTTGTTTAAAAACCTGTTTTTAAATCTGTTGCCACCTGGAAAACTAGACTAAACAGATCAAGAGTTAAGGTTATCTACAAATATTCTGGGCAGAAACTAATTAGGGCTGTAATTAGGATTATCATTTAGTAGGCAATGTAGACAAGCCTGAGAAGATAAGCCGCTATCAGTTGCTGTTGAGGGCTAAAGTGATTATTAAGCTCGTAAGTTTGGGCCATGTGTTTTCCTGGCAATGTGGAAATAATGTTGAACAGCTTCCAAAAACCCAAGGCAGGACTGCAGGTTGTTTCTCCTAAAAAGCTTTCCCAGTGCGACACTGTCAGCAGACAGGTAAGGTGCTTGCGTGTGCCAGAGCCTGCTTGCAGCTCTCCAGCACCAGGGCAGTGGAGCATGGAGGATGAGGCTGTAAAGCAGGGCGTAAAGCTGCTTGCTGAGCAGCCCCCCGCCAGTCCCTCCTGGCATGACCCCCCCCAGGGCCCATGCTTTCCGCCCCCGCTGATTCACTCACATTACCGGGACACAAAGCACCCAGCACTGCCGCACAGCACCTGCAAGGTCAGGCTGAAGACTTCTCTCTGCAATAAGAAGGAACTCCAAGCTAAGATGGAAGAGCAAAATAATTTTTATAGCAAACCATGGCAAACAGGTTGAACCCTTAAACAAACATGTTGCAGGATGTATAATAGTCAGGCTGAGAGCTCTACATGCCCCTGCAATTCATGGGCTGGAGGACATGTGGGAACTCCACTTGGAGCATCTCCCAGCCTGCTGTAAGGTGACAGTAGAGGGCAGCCAGCTCTGCAGCACCAGGTGTCCTTCCCTTCTGCTCCCTCTTGCCTCTGCCGGTGAGACAGGCAACTCTCCAGCACCCTCACCCTTCCTTGAATCTGCATTTCCCAACTTTCCCAGGCCTTTACCACACCTGCCACCAGGGATCCATTGCTGTAACCTCTTGCCACATGGAAACCTGCATGGGATTAGGTACTGGGTCCTGCGTGCTTCCACTTTGCTCCCTGGCACCCGCAGGGGAACCGGTGGCACCTTATCTGCAATTCAACGTCTGCATTGCACCAGGGGCATGGGGGAGTCCCCAGCAGGGACCTTCCAACACACAGCAAAGAGCAGAGAGCTGGCAAAGAGCAGCGTGGTGCCACAGGCAGCTGGCAGAGGTCAGCACATCTCCGCGGGGGCTATAAGGGCTAACGTGGCTGTCACTTGCTCAAACAGGCTGACTAATCCAGAAGGCACAGGCAGCTCCCTGGCAGCCTTCTCTTTCTGCTCCTGTGGCTGCAAACAGCCCAGGAGAGATTAGGAGGGAGTCAGGAAAGCAGCAGGTTTGAGGGGGTTGGTGGGCTTTTCCCCAAACAGTCCTGTTCCTTGGAGCAGACCAAGCACTCCTGTTGAACGGAGCAAACCAGTAGCAGCCCCCTGATTCTTTGAAGTTGCTGATGTTTTGCAGCTTGCTGAGCTGCTTAGTGAGAAACCCTCATTTTGTTTCCAGAAACAGAAATAAATTGAGTCAGAACTTGCTTTCCTTCAGATAACTGATCTTTTTCTTCCTCTGGAAATACTCAATGGACCTGTTTTTATCTGTGCAGTGTTTACTTTCCAGGAGGCTTTGCCATGTTTGCAGCTCCACGGGTTTTTTTACCTCAAGCTTCTCCACAAAATACACAGAGAGCCCGGAGCCAGTCCCTGCTCTTGGGAGGGTAAATCCGCTCCCGAGACAGAAAGGACGGCCCTCCTCATGACTTTTTCTTTTCTCAGATCTGTTTTGACATTTTATCTTCCTTCATGCTACATGAACAGGAAGCTATAGGGGCAGCCGCAAATCTTCTCTCTGCCTTACGTCCTTCAGCTCCACTATTTTTAAACTGTCAGTTGGTTTTATACATGTGCCTCTACATTTACAGGATAAAATGAAGATGGCAGAACATCTCTTATTACAAATTCCATTGTGCATAAGAAGGCCGAGTGCCGTTCCCCTTATTCAAGCCTAGCCAACAATCTTTACTACTCTCAATTTATAGTAACCATAATTCCAGAAGATCCTCGGATACCTCACAGTGGTTTTTTTCAGCATGAATAGGTTTTACAGCTGGGCGAGGTCTTACATTACAGAGAAATTTATGCTTAAACATCTGCTCTTAAATGTCCTTCTGCTAGTCAAGATGGTTACAAATCCATCCAGAGCACCCACTGGAAGATATAAAAAACCTACTATCCTAGTTTAACATGCCAAAGTATTTGTTATTCCACCGACAGTCTGGATAGCAGGAAGGAAGATGTCAGGAAACTTTAGATTCATGTCAGACCTCTCAATTTCTGGTTATTTCTCAGTGGTAGGGAAAAGCACTCTCCTTTTTTTTTCCTTTGTACAGCCTGTGAAATATGCTCAGAAGTTGAACGAGTTCCGTGCTGCTGTGAATACACAGTCTTACAGGTCCTAACAGGTAGAAAAGCATGCTCATTTATTTCTGCTTGCCTTAAAACTTTTGGTAAGGATTTGATGAAGCTCATTGTGGCAGGCTGACCCTAAACACATAATAAAAACTAGTCCTTGACACAAGAAGTGCGTAGCTGAGAGCTGAAACCTACAAAAGGTTGTACATATGCTTCCCTTTGCTGCCATGAGTAGTGCCCTGTTTGAGATAATAGAGTAAGCATGTCTGTAAATATTGCTGATTTACTGAATTACTAAATATTTTCCCTTGCACATCTTTGCTTCTTTTAAAAAAAAAAAAAAGACAACCAAACCTGGATACTCATCTTCAAGTAGACCAGCCTGGCTTCATATGGTTGCCCACCTGAATGAGGTCCCATGGGATCATTCTCCATGGAGCAGGTCTTCCCAGTGGTTTTCCTGGCCTAATGGCCAGATTTGTTATTTAATTTAGCAGTGTATTGATACAGACCTCATCACTGTTGTATCTCAGCACCTTTGGTGTTGGTCTTTCCGGTAAGATAGAGCCTTCTTCAAATCTAATGGCATAAAAATTCCTTGTTACATAAAATAGCAATTTCATTATGTCAAAGAAGCCATGTCTGTCATTGTGGAATTATGTACATTTTGTTATAGTAATTATGTAAATTGAAAAATAGCAATCTTTACATCTGAAAAGGTAAACTTCTCTAGGTTGGCCTCATTGGGGTTCTGGAAATGCTCAAAATAGTTTTTATTTACTATGCCACAGCCTCTTTTTTTTTTTTCTGCCAGCACATTTAAACATGAATAGCTCTTTTAACAATGCTGTTATGGAGTTTATACATCTGCAACAGAGCCAGATTGAACCTCATGGTCTCTTTGAGCATTTCATATAGTGATTTTCTTCTTTAATCAGTTCATTCAATGTTGAAATAAAGCTAGCACCTCACATGGGCTAGACATTCAAAAGGGTAGACTGGTGGAGCTCCAGATGGAGTTATGCCAACTGACACCAAGCAAGGATACAGCTCTTAGAACCTAAAATCTCTGTAATAAAAGACTGGAGCCCCACACAACACTGATTAAAGCCATTGGGATTTTTCCCATTAACTTTAACAGTACATATATTAAGCTGTCACATTTTTTCTCCTTTTCTCTCAGCAAAATTCTCTTCTTTGGTGCACACTGTGGCTTTTTGTATGTGACAAAGAGCTGTGTAAGACATTCTCCACTATTCTTTATTTGATTCTTTTATAGGCTTTTGCTGTGCTGGCTTGTGGGGCTTCCGTGGCTGGTACAAGTGCAGAACTGGCAGAAGATGCTACACTGTGGATGAGAAGAAAAAAAAGCAAGCGATGTGTGTCAGGAGGAAGAATTTCTGTATTAAATACTCACTGCTTTGCCAAGCTGCAAAAATGTCACTGTCTGGAAATAATAGATCTCCATCTTTTTCTTTCAAAACTTATTTGGTATTTGTTAATAAAAATAGAATATATATAATATAAGCAAACTCAACATGCCCAGCACTGAGAGAGTCTAGGTGGAGGTTATAAAGCTTAAAAGGAGTTGCTGACTTTCTAAATAAGCCTTAAATCAATGGCTAAACCTGTGCTGATTTCAGGGATGTAAAATCATACTGTAGAAGAGCAAAATTAGAGCCTGAATGCTACGCTAGGCTGAACTCAGTCTAATCAAATTCATTTAACCCCATTATTTTCTTCCTTGTGTATCACAGATGAAAACAATGGAGCCCTCTTGGCAGGAGGCCAGCCCAAAGCCATCTATTACCCTCCATGCTGAAGTTCTGACTAGGAGAACAAGGCAGCTGTCCTTATGGTAATTGATATTAATGACTGAGGTTATAGCCCATCAAGCCAGCTCGGGACTTAACAACAGACAAAGAGAAACCCCAGCCCCCCTCCGTAGCAATAGGGACAGAAGCAGTCTGAAGACAAATCAATGAAATGGGAGCAGAGCAGTGCTGTCCTTTTAGTTTTAAATTTATTTTGTCTTGGAAATTATCTAGATGGGACATCAACATACACTAAACGAGAAAAAGAATTACAGTTGAAATTGGCAGTATCTTGCTTTGCAATTTTTCTGACATGTCCTGCACCGCCTTCGGATGGGCTGGAAGAGGCGGAGGTGGGGCTGGCCACCTCCCCAGCGTGGGGGCGCAGTGGCCGGGGCGCTGCATCCCCAGGAACGATGCAGTGCAGGGCTGAGCTGCACGCAGGCTGCTCCCCAGCAAGCCCTGGCCTGAGCCCGGGTCCTGCCCCAAACTCCATTCCCAGGCTTCTTACAACATTCCTGGTAAGGTCATTTTCAGTGTTTTGTGGAAGTCTGTGCTAATTTCATCAGATGCCTGCAGATTTCACACATTTTTCTGTGTTTGTGCAATGCTGAACATTAGCTCTTGCTTTCAAATTAGCTGGAGCTATTTTAACCAGCAGAACCAGTGATTTGCATTGGTGAAAACTGAAGTGATTTTACCTATTTAATTTTACTTGTAACAGGCTCTGCTTATTTGCTTTCGGGTTTACTTTTTTAACACAGAAGCATGTTAAAATGAGTCCATTAAAATGAAAAGCCCTCCTCCCATGAAAATTGAAGGCACTTGGATTACACATGTCTCCGTGTTGAAATGAAAGGATGGAGAGGCATCCCTCACAGTACAAGAGACAGTTTTTCTACTGAGGAGCAAGATTTTGTGTAGTGTTTTTTGGTTTAGTTTGTGAAAGGCTTTGGTTTTCAGTTCACGAAGGGAAAAGAGGTCAAGGGGACAACCGGATGCGAGGGGCGTATCAACGTGGGGACAGCCGCTGCGCTGTGACCCTGGGAGTGATACACCACTGAGTGCCCTCTCATGCCTAACTCGGGTTTCCCTGGTCTTCTTCATGTGTTGTTTTCTCTTTCTGCCTTATTCTACTCTTAGCTTTCATACCCCTCAGCCCCAATCTTTCAATGAACTGTCTTTCAATGAGGGGGGTCACAAAAATTCCAACACTGCTGGGCTTCTAAATCCCACCTCAGTGCAAATAGCAAGCAAGAAGGACTGGTTTAGAGCACGACTATTTCAAATCACTTTCTCACTGTGAACCGTAATAGGCAACTAGCAGTTGTGGGACAGAGAGCATCTACTTGAGGGGCAGCAATGACCTCAGCAGAAGATGCATTCACTGGAGGGTCAAGCAGATCATGCGAACAGTGATCAGTATATACCGCTGTTCTGCCTCCTGGGAGTGTTGTGTCTTTTGTCCACCTTATCATCAAGGTGTTGAGAAGTTCAGCATTGCAACATACACTGACTGTTAAAAGAAATGTAGTGTCTATGTTGTTGTTGAATAAAACACTTTCCTAAGCAGGTCCTTGAGAAATGCATTCTCTTCTTGACCCAATTCTCTTCAAAAGACTGAGAGAGACAGTCAAGTGTATCACACTTTTGAAATGAAAACAGCACTCAAGCTTGCTTCTGGTCTCTCATGTAACCATCTGGTGACGTTCCCTTAAAACCTTCCCTGCTTTACACCTTTGGAGTTTTTTAGCACAAAGGGAAAAGAGTGGAGTCTTTCAAAATGGAAAATGTGTCTGTACATCCCCACTTTTCAGGAAGAAAGCAAATCCCTGAGTTATTACACAAATATCAATGTTTTAAATGCTCTTGCTTTCCCAGCCTTTTCTCTACTGTCGCTCCTCTGAAGTCCAAATAACACAAAGCATTTACACAGTATAATTTGTCTGGACTGACAATCATTTAATGACACAATAATCTGAAATGCCAAGACAATTACAATCTGATTCCAACAGTTACCTTTAAGCCACTGACACAAGAGATTCAAAACCATTCTATAGTCTCCTATGAGAGGGAGTAGAGTTAAATTTCAGGAAGCAAATACTTACCTGGTAGGGGAGACACCATGATCAGGCAGGTGGTTTTCCCAGGGCAAGGGTCATCCCCTCCACTATTTTTTTTAAGATCATGGAGCAGATCCTCCTGGAAGATATTTCAAGACATACAGAAGACAGGGAGGTGACTATAGAAAGGCAGCCTGGCTTCACCAAGGGCAAATCGTGCCTGACTTACCTAGTGGCCTTCTAAGATGGAGTGACTGCATCAGTGAACAAGGGAAGACCTACAGATGTCATCTACATGGCCTTCTGTAAGCCCTTTGATATGGTCCCCACAACATTCTTACCTCTAAATTGGAGATATATGGGTTTGATGAATGGACTGTTAGATGGATAAGGAATTGGCTGGATGGCCATGTCCAAAGAGTTACACTCAATGGCTCAATGTCAAAGGGTATGTACTGGGTCCAATACTATTTAAAGATGGATAAGGAATTGGCTGGATGGCCATGTCCAAAGAGTTACACTCAATGGCTCAATGTCAAAGGGTATGTACTGGGTCCAATACTATTTGATATAGAATCATACAATCATAGAATAGTTTGGGTTGGAAGGGACCTGTAAAGGTCACCTAGTCCAAACCCCCCAGGCCGTGGGCAGGGACATCTTCAACTAGATCAGGTTGCTCAGAGCCCCGTCCAACCTGACCTTGAATGTTTCCAGGGATGGGGCACCCACCACCTCTCT
>NW_008794446.1:1165482-1166546 GCF_000699145.1 Aptenodytes forsteri | reverse complement strand
AGAAGTGGGCCTGTGTGAACCTCATGAGGTTTAACAAGGCCAAGTGCAAGTGCTGCACCTGGGTGAGGGCAATCCCCAATATCAGTACAGACTGGGGGAGGAATGGATTGAGAGCTGCCCTGCAGGAAAGGATTTGGGGATACTGGTGAATGAAAAATTGGACACGAGCCAGCAATGTGCACTTGCAGCCCGGAAAGCCAATTGTAACAAGAAGCATGGCCAGCAGGTCAAGGGATTTGATTCTCCCTCTCTACTCAGCTCTCATGACACCCCACCTGGAGTACTGCATCCAGCTTTAGAGTCCTTGGCACAGGAAAGACATGGACCTGTTGGAGCAGGTCCAGAGGAGGGCCACGAAAATGATCAGGGGGATGGAACACCTCTCCTATGAAGAAAGGCTGAGAGAGTTGGGGCTGTTCAGCCTGGAGAAGAGAAGGCTCCAGGGAGACCATATTGCAGCCTATCAGTACTTAAAGGGGACTTGTAAGAAAGACTGAGAAAGACTTTTTGCCTCTAGTGACAGGATGAGGGGCAATGATTTTAAACTGAAAGAGGGTAGATTTAGATTGGATATAAGGAAGAATTTTTTTATGAGGGTGGTGAGACAATGGAACAAGCCCCATCATTGGAAATGTTCAAGGACAGGTTGAAAAGGGCTTTGAGCAACGTGATCTAATGGAAGATGTCCCTGCCCTTGGCAGGGGGGTTGGACTAGATGATCTTTAAAGGTCCCTTCAAACCCAAACCATTCTAGGATTCTATGAAATCCACTATGTATGTGTATGACTGTGTATATATATATATGTAATGTCCCAAATAGTTCTGGACATTTGGTCTCTTTATTCCCCTTCCTTGTGCTAGCACAGTGCTTGAGGTACTTTTGAGACATTGTCATTGTCTCTAGGGACGCCTCAGTTAGACTGTTAGAAGTTAGTTAGAAGAGGTGAGTAGACGCGGTTCATTCAATCATGGTTGTAAAATTCATGGGCACAGACCCAATGGTACAGTGTGACTTCAGGGGAGGTCCCAGACGACTGGAGGCTTGCCAATGTGATGCCCATCTA
>NW_008794446.1:1163795-1164964 GCF_000699145.1 Aptenodytes forsteri | reverse complement strand
GGAAGGAAGTATTTAAAAGATGTGTGAGGTGCTTAGGGACATGGTTTAGTGGGCTTGGTGGTGTTGGGTTGACGGTTGGACTCGATGATCTTAGGTCTTTTCCAACCTTAATGATTCTATGATTCTAAGGGGAATTTCATACTTTTTGTACCTGTATTTTACACTAAAACCAGGTTTTAAATTTTACCAGAATATTCATTCTGTATGCTTTGTAATTTCCCTCTATGAATGAGCATGTATAATCACCAAAAGCACTCTCTTCAACTGTCTTATCTTAACCACAGGAGTCTAAATAGTTCTTGGACATTACCTAGCCAAAGTTAATGTCCTTGACACTTACATACAGCTTTAAATTTGTATGTTGTGTGTCTTTGGATTCATAATCAATTTGTTGTTAATATCAGCTTTCTGTATTGAACTTGTAAGCATGGTTTGCTTCCTACAAAGTTTGACTAAGTGTTTGTGAAAATGTATTTGTTCTTCACTGCAGTGTATTTGACTAACCCAAAGTTAGACTGATGCTTGCAGAGGACAGGAACTTGCCCAAAGTGGTGGAGTCCCCATCCCTGGAAGTATTTAAAAGACGTGTAGATGAGGCGCTTAGGGACATGGTTTAGTGGGCTTGGTGGTTTTGGGTTGACGGTTGGACTCGATGATCTTAGAGGTCTTTTCCAACCTTAATGATTATATGATTCTATGACTTCTGGGTCAAAAGCAGCTTCTGAGCAGTTCATACAAGGCCAAAGTAAAAGGCCATAGCCTGCAGTACATCTGTGAAGGTGGATAATCCTAATCCCCAGATGTGGAAGGAGGCAGTGAAGCCCACAGTGTGCCACCACCATCTCCTGCTGGGAAAATCTCCTAGGGCATTCACATCTCTCAGCTCTCCAAGGTCTGCCATAAATGTCTTGTGGTTGTCAAACATGGAGATCTTGGCTGTGTTTTGTAGAGTAGGAAAGGTCACTATCTGTGTTGGGTTTGTGTGGCAAGGTTTTGGTAGCAGGGGGGCTACAGGGGTGGCTTCTGTGAGAAGCTGCTAGAAGCTTCCCCCATGTCTGACAGAGCCAATGCCAGCCGGCTCCAAGACGGACCCACCGCTGGCCAAGGCTGAGCCAATTAGCAATGGTGGTCGCGCCTCTGTGATAACATATTTAAGAAGGGGAAAAAAA
>NW_008794446.1:1151531-1163630 GCF_000699145.1 Aptenodytes forsteri | reverse complement strand
TGCAAGACCCCACACCAGAGCAGCTGGAAGCCCAACGGAGGCTGTGACCCCATGGGAAACCTGCACTGCAGCAGGCTCCTGGCAGGACCTGTGGACCCATGGAGAGAGGAGCCCATGTTGGAGCGGGTTTGCTGGCAGGACTTGTGACCCCGTGGGGGACCCACACTGGATCAGTCTGGTCCTGAAGGACTGCACCCCGTGGAAGGGACCCACGCTGGAGCAGTTCATGAAGAACTGTAGCCCATGGGAAGGACTCATGTTGGAGAAGTTCGTAGAGGACCGTCTCCCATGGGAGGGACCCCATCCTGGAGCAGGAGAAGAGTGTGAGGAGCCCTCCTCCTGAGGAGGAAGGAGTGGCAGAGACAACGTGTGATGAACTGACCGCAACCCCCATTCCCCGTCCTCCTGTGCTGCTGGAGGGGGAGGAGATAGAGAATTCAGGAGTAAAGTTGAGCCCGGGAAGAAGGGAGGGGTGAGGGGAAGATGTTTTTAAGATTTATTTTTATTTCTCATTATGCTACTCTGATTTGATTGGTAATAAATTAAACTAATTTCCCCAAGTCGAGTCTGTTTTGCCCATGATGGTAATTGGTGAGTGGTCTCTCCCTGTCCTTATCTTGACCCACGAACCTTTCGTTATATTTTCTCTCCCCTGTCCAGCTGAGGAGGGAAGTGATAGACTGCCTTGGTGGGCACCTGGCATCCAGCCAGGGTCAATCTACCACACTATCCCAACCGTATGCGATGTCTCTTGTCCCTGTCTTGGCAAGTTCACCTTGCTCACTTTGTATAGCTCCCTCCTCCTCCTACTCCTGAGCTTTGGCTCTCCTTTCTTTTTATTTTTGCCTTTTCATCTTTATTTACACATCTTTTCATGCTCTGTCCTCTGGGCTCAGAGCTTCTTTCCCAGGGGAACTTGCAATACCTCCTTTCAGATCTCTCCATAGAAGTCCCCCCTTCTAAGAATTGCCCAGGTATAAGCCTAATTTTTTTTTTTAGCTCAAGTGTTCACAGACAGAGCCTTCCTTTGTGCCTGAAGTGAAGTCTTCACAACAAAATTTTTCCCATCATTTATAAAAGTCCAGATTGTACATTTACATGAATTGCCCATTTGTGCCAGATTCTGTTAGAAGCAGTTCACAGGACAGTTAATTTTAAAAAAAATCTTCAAAAAAATTAATGAAAAAATGACAATTTAAAAAAAAAATCTATTTTGGAAACAATGGCATTTGCTGTCTGGAGATCTGGATCTTCCTACTTAAATCAGTTGCTTATTTTTTAAGCACTGTGGGTGCCTGAAGGCACTGTATGAATGTCATCCATTTGCCCGTGTTTTTCTGAGCAAAGGTGGATCTATTTCACTTTTGCTTTAAAGAGGTATTTGGCAAGGAGTGAAGAAGTGTCTTGGTGTAAAAGAGTGGCGTGCTGCAGCCTGGGTTTAAATCTTAAGGCTCATAGACAACAGTGAGCCCACTGTTACATTATTAGTGTTCAGATATTTTTAATCTTACGGTGATACAAATGGGTCCCAGCCTAACATCTTGTCTGATCCATGACCACAAGACAAATTCTGAGTCATGACTGCCCTTCAAGGCCTGGAATTTGTGTGTGATGAGAGCTGGAAGAGAGGTGTAAAAAACATGTGCCTAGGTGCTTAATTAGGATTTTACTTCAGATTAGGGTAGGTTGTCAGTGAAGAAAAAAACCTTACTCATAATGCTTAACTGTGCTGGTGAAAGCCTGTCAAACACCATTTCATCCAGAGCTCTGCCCTCCAGATAATGCAATGAATCTTGTAAATGGAGTAACTGATATACTTCTCAGAGCATCACCTTCCAGCTAGCCTTTAAAAGATGAGAATGATACTGATGCTATTAGTTAGTAGGGACTACATGATTACAGAATCAGTAATGAATTTAAGTGCACCACCAGTATTAGAAAGGTCATAAATAGCTATCAAGAGCCTTCATCTCCATATCTGAGAAGAGTTACATACCATTAAAGTGAGCAGTGAAGCAAAGTTTTTACTACCTCCTACTGTAGTAGCCCATTGAAAAAGCCCTTGGTGTTAAAGGTCCAGGTTTCGCTGGACTATCATTCCCATCAAAATAATTTAATTCCAGCTGGCACTGATTTTTAGATCTGTTGTTCACAGAGGTTTAGAGAGATTGCATATTGTCAGGAGAAGGGAAGCCCTCCATTTATTACTTGCCTGCCAATAAATCGACCAAGAGGATATAGCCTACAAGAAACACCTTGCAGTGTTTCAAGCCCATTGTCATGTCTCAAGGGTGAATTGAGTTAATGTGTAATTTGGAAGAAGCAGTTTCTTTCCTGAAAAGATGAGGGGACACAGTCCCATGGTATTGCTTCATATCTGAGTTTATTCACAGTTACATGCTTGATAGAATTTAGATGATAATTTGTACAGTTGGATTTCAGTGTCCACATGATAATTATTTCTTTGCTTAGTGGTTTAAACTGCTTTCGATTACTCCAGCTTACTAGCACCTCAGATGAAACATAGGTTTTAACATATTAATTGCTAAGGTTGGAGCTGGGCAAATAGTGCAATGGATTTCGTTGATGTAGATTTGGAAAGCTTAGGTGCAGGATTTTGGTTTCTACTCCCTTGGCACAAGGTTGCTGAAATTACTGAAGCCCTACCAGTGTAAGACAGGAGCAAATTTTTTCCCCTGATGTTTTTTATTTGGTAAACATACACACTAGCAGGAACTCGAAGTCCCTTTTCTTGTAAAGACGTGATGTGCAAAATGTTAGGCTATAGAGTTACCTGGTATTATAAAGCCCTCCGAAGCAGGCAGAGTCCAGTGAGTTCTCAGCAAGATGGGAACAGTGGCTCATTCACGTCACAGGTATATGCTATTTTTGGCATCGTTGACTTTTCCTTATTAGGAAAATAAGAACTATTCAAATAGAAAGTTCTTCTTGCTCGGTATATATACCAGTTTGGCTGCTTTCAACCAGATTGATTTCCTTCACCTGCAAAAGCTTACTTTTTTAAAAGTCTGCAGCACTCTGTTTGAGGCCGGTTCATTTCAAGCTCTCTGTCTCTGCACTTTCCCTCTGACTGTGGAAAAGGGTTATCCCTTGGGAGTGATGATGGATCTCGTTATGTGCCCAGAGGAGAAGGAGTTAAGGTAGACAAACAAAGGGTGGTGAACACATAGACTTCATTTGGCTTTCCGTGAGCAAAGCACATACCCATGTACAGAGGTGGCCACGCATGGGAGAGGCTGCGGGGACGCCACATCTAGGCAGTGTGTCCATACCGCTCTCAACATTTCCCTCCTACATAATTTCTCCTCCACTTGAACTTCTAAAAACAAGCTCTGGAGCTGGCTGGGCCAAGGATTTTCAAAGAAGAACTGAGACAATGTTGATTTTGTGCCTTCCACAGAGATTAAGCAGAAATGTTTTATTAATAATGTCTGGAAACCTTGTCCTGGCTCTCTTTTTCTTGTTTTAACTGAATACTGCATCTGAGCACTACAACAAGGCCTGACTGAGGGCAAATCAGTTCTAACAACATCACTCCGAGATGGTTTTTGCTCTATCCATACCAATCCATTTTTGCACAAAAGTAGTAACTTACTAATACCTACTGACGCACATCAGCATAATATATAAGCAGTAAGAAAAGCTGTGTCAGTCTATTCTTTATAGACTTTACTGAGGGAATGAGATTATACAGTTATTGTACAACATGACTTTTCCTTATTAGGAGAATAAAATCCCTTCCATTGGAAAGCATCTCTTGGTCATCTCTTAAAGTACTTCAGATTTTCTCCAGTCTCTTCTTGTTATTTAGAAGGAATGTAATTCACATCCATAATGGTCATGGGTTATTTTCTGGACTAGATCTCTGTCAGGATGGCAGGCGTACACTATACAAAGTACAAGCATCAGTAAAATTGTGCAAGGCCAAGCGTAGCTCCCATTTTGTTCTGAATGAACGGAATGATAAATGAAAGATGTAAAGCTCTTTATTTCAGTATGTGTTTATGGTCCCAGCTGGAGATCAGCTCCCTTCCAGATTCTCTTAACACAGAAAGTGGAACTGAATTTGGTCCAAATCATTCAGGATTTTTTTCTTATATTGAACCTAAACTGCTTTCTGAAAGTTTTGTTTGGTTTAACCAGAACTGAACAGGAGCAACTTCATCCACAGCTGAGTCTGAACTGGAACGGACCCCAAATAGATACTGTTTTGACTTCCCAGCTCACAGATGAGGTTTTGCATGTCCTGACACCCCTTGAGCACGGCGGGACCCAGACCTCTTGTGAGATTTGGGTTGAACCAGCTCTTAGTTGTAGTTGTTCCAGAGTATAAGTATTGCTTTACTGTGATGCCCCACTTAAAGACTGATGACTTCATGAAAAGAGGGATTCATCTCATCTCAGAATTGGACATTTGATTTAAGCTAGTTGTCTTCTCCATTTACAGAGGTAGACAGAGGCATATCCAGGGGAAGATTCACAGAGAGAGCCCAAATGACTACTTTAGACTCATTTCGTGATTTTCAGGAGAAAGTTGGATGAAAATTTCACAGTTGAAAGGTCTACACATGTGCAGACACCTTTTTGATATTTCAGCCAGCTGCTTCTTTGTTCCACCTCTTTCCAGCTGACATCTTTACTCTTCCCGACGCACCTCTGGGTGGTAGCAAGAGCTTTGTGAAGCAACCGGCTTCCATGTCATGTGGAAAGTCCACATTTTTCAAAAGATGACTCTTTTTCCTCTGTTTCATCACAAACTGGCAGCACCAGTCTGAACAAAGCCAATGGAAAATATGCACTGGAAAGTCATCATGAACTAGCAGAAGAAGGGACAGAAGGAGATTGTTTGATTTTTATTTTAATTCCAATTTCCATGATTGTATGAAAACAGGATGGTGAGAATCTCTCTCCCCTTTCTCCTCAACTCTTGTTCCATCTGTAACTAGTCAAGAAGAGATTACAAAGAAAGAATGGGTTGTTCAAACTTGTTTGTCCATGAAAATATCTGTTGCAAGAATTTTTTTTTCTCTCAAAGATCTAAAAAGTTTCATTTTGCCAGCCAGACTGGATGAATGCTGTGAAGTAGTTATACACAAATAGTTGAAATTTTTTTAATGAATCCACTTTAGTTATGTTTGCATCTGGTCTGGTTTTGTTTTCCACAAATATTAATGCAATTCATTTTTTTAGAACAAGGTCCTTCTCAAAGTAAATATTAAGTATGAGCACTCAAACGTACGTGTACAGGAAATTTTACATTGCCTTCCTGCAAGGCTTCAGAAAAACAAAAAACTCAGAAGTATTAGGCTTACTCCTGCTGTCAAAGAGCAGTAGGAACACAGAGTAACTGAAGTGACACATCCAAACTGAAAAAGCCAGGTCTTATTTCAAGGGTGAAATCCTAGTTCCCCTGAATTCAATTAAGAGAATGCCCATACATTTCAGTGTGACAAGACTTTATCATACTTCTAAGGTACTGAGTCCACTTCGTTTTGCCTAAGTGTTAATTAATACTGACTTAATAAATTCAAGAGAATCCCTTTATATTTTGGGGACTTTTAAATAGCACAGAGTGGGCAAGTCATCCTTTTCCATTACTGTTCCAGATTCATTTTAGACAAATTTCGGGCTGTGTCATTGCCAAAAGAGATATTTTGCCAGCCCTGGCTATGCCCTCCCATTCCTTCCCTCACACCTGGCACTCTGGTTGTTTTGTTTAGCTAGACCGATGAGCTGACCTAGCAGAAAAAGAGGGTTGTGAGTTTGTTTTGAGAAAGATTGGTTTCATCGCGATAAGCCCCCCTAATCTGGCTGGCAGCTTGGCTGTACAAAGAGAGGTGTCCATAGAGGGGAGGTGGCAGGAACACAGGGTCTGAGGGGGCAGTACGGCATGGGACTGCCTCTAAATTGCTTTTAAACCAGCTGCATCCTCACCCCCTGAGATAATGCCTTAGCAATAAAAAGCAAGAAGTGTGGAAAGAGACTCCTTTAGCTGCTCCTCTGACTCTTCTGGACGTCTTGTCCCAAAAAGGGGTAAAAGCAGAGACGCCATTTCAGTTTTCAGTAGCATATGAGGGGTGTTCAGGCGACAGGCTGAAAAGCAGCACACAAAATCATGCTGCTTTGGAAAATGAGGTTTTTCAGCCCTTTCTCAGAGTCAGGGAGGCATGTTTTCCTCCTTCCTGGTATTGCCAACATTTGTTAAAATAGAGAGGCACGTGCCAGGGACTTCACCTCCACCCCACGTGCTTGCCCCTTGGGGTGTGCCTGTGCTCCGAAGAGGCTGCGAGCCGCAAACCCAGCTGGTGCTGCAGGGGGTCCGGGGCTCCACACAATCCGTCCGTGGTGCCATGTTGCAGCCTCATGGGGAAGAGCTCTGTGCTCCTTTCCCCACTCCCACAGCACAGCCTGCCAGGCTGGTTCCCCTCCTCTGCTTTCAACCGGACAAATGACACACTGCCACTGAACTCAGGTGGGTGTTGTTGGATTCACAGCTGTGTTACCTATCTTGGCATTAGGAAATAGCCCCGAACTGCCTCTCCCAAATGTCAGTTTTGAAGTCAGTGCCTCCACAGAAGCAGGGCAGCCGCCTCTTTCCGCTACCAGTGGAAATCCATCCAGCGTCAGGATGTTAAACCTTTGACCTTTATCTAATCTTGCCCATCCACCCCTTCCCACCGTTCACTATCGATGTCTCCACAGCTGTAGAAGTGTTTCGCCGGAGCCAAACTTAGTCATTTCAGGATCCCACAAGAGTACTGTTTCTAGACCCTTATAATTTTCCATTGTGCCTCTGCTGAAATAGAGAATACTGGAAGTCTTTTACAGAGGAGTCTTATAAAATATGAACATCTGTTTGTTATGAAACTTAATGCTGACAGCTTCTAAGAGCCATCTAGAAGAGTATTTAACTCGAAGTGTTCTTTGTGTGTGTTGGAACAAAAGGTTTATATAGGTATACTGGAGGAGCCATCTGCTTCAGGTAAGATTTATTTCAAGATAGTGTCATTAGGGGCTTACAAAGGATTCAAATCAGAGAATGTGAATTCCCCAGAGACTCCTCTCCAAGGTGCACTTAAAATGCCAGATTTTCTTGGTTCAAGAACACTACCAGACATGTTTTGTTACCTGGTTATACCTGCATTTCTTCAGTTCTGGCTTTCTACTGTCTGAGATGGTTTCATTATGAAGTGAAAATCACTGGCATTCACCAGCTGCATATGATGGTTCACAAGGTTATACGTTAATATTCTGTGACTACAAAGAGCTGCCTCGGATAGGTTAATTCCAATGGAAAGTTAACAACATACTTATCTTTGAAGTGATGCTATTGAATTATATTTGGTGTAGCAGTCTGCTTTATACCTTGGTTTTACATCATACCAGTTTAATAAGCAGCATGAGAACAAGAAAAGAGTAAATAGTGAGCTTTGTTGAAGGCATTCTTCAATTCATCTATGTATCCAAGGGGGATGAGAGTCACTCTTTTCTAAAATGCATCTGTCATATTAATAGACCATTTGGTACATTGCCATATGTGAGTGTCAGATATTGCCAAAGGCAATATAATATTGTTAATAGTGGGATCCTAGAAATTAGAAATGGAAGAAGTTTATTAGATTTACAGTCTGCCCTTCTGTTGATATACTGCTAAATGACTTTCTCTGGTGTGTTCTGCAAGTGCATTTTAAATGAGTCCAAAGTTATACTCTGTTAGTCAGCCATCAGGGCTGAGGAACTCAGAGCCGGAGGAAGTGTGCAGGTTAAGTCTCAAGTCAGAAGAATTTGTTCTCAGTGGAAATAATATTTTTTTGCTGAGATTGATTATTGTTTTGCCATTGATTCAAATGGAGCCAAGAAGACTAAAATTGACAAAGCCATGCCTCAAAAACAAAGTGCAAAACAAATCACGCTGGTGGTGTTTTAATGTAACGCTGAAATATAGTTGGAGTATACTGTGGCTCTATGCTCCCCAAGTGTTTTTGTATTTCAGTCATGATTTATGTACTTTTTACCCCTTTCCTCTTTTGCTTTATGAGCAACCAAGAAAAACAGGTGAGAGTACAGGAGAGACAAAATAACTGCATCCCACACCCAGAGTTAAAAAAGGAATATTTCTTCTAACCTACTTCAGTTGGCTTACCTCAGGTGTAATTTAAAACACTGGGACACCCAAAGGGAAACTGATCAGAGTGTAATTTTTTTAAGTTTCTAGTGTCCACTTGAAGAGATGCAACAAAATATTTCAGCTTAAACTTTGACTGACCTTAACTTGTGTGTACATTGCCAGTTTAAACGCAGGTGTAAGCAACGCCATCCAAAACTGTAAGCACAACATAGCCCATGTCTATGTTGTCTTTCATACCATCATATGAAATGTCAGTTTAGTAAATACTACTCTTTTGTATAATTTACTCTTTGTCTTATAAACCAAGACAAACCTCTGGTGACATGGACGATTTCTGTTCACAGTGGCTGGACCACACACGGGCAGATTTATTTGTGAGAAATGAGTGCATATATATGCAAGACATACAAAATCTCCTGTTATTAATAATGCACTGATAGGATTATCCCTGAGTCTGGTTGGGCTGCTATTATTAAGCTTCCTGTCGTGTTATCTTTCAACCGCTTGTAGCTTTGATGGCCTTAAATCCCTGAACAGACTCAAGACATCGCTAGGGATAGGGTCATCCTGGAGGGTACCACAGCCATACCAGCCAGGAGACCTATGGAAATGAGTTATACTTCCTTCCCTCCCATCCTGAAAGATGCAATGTTGTGAGGATATTCACCCAGGTCTCAGCCTCACAAGCAGCAGGGCTGAGCCCGGCTGTGCAGTGCAGACCAGGGCCTCAGGGCGTGCAGCAGTTCATCTGCCTGATGAATTGTCCAGAATGGCATAAAGAAACCGAAAGGTTGATACCTTAGTTTTGCGGTAAGCAGATGTCCTCTGCAGCCCAGCTTGTTGGCTGCTTTACCAACCCCCAAAGCCTCTCAGAGATGCACCCCTAGTTTGCATCCCCGTGCTACGTGCTCCATAGTATAGCATAAAGTCAACTGCGCTCTAGCATGTAACCATGTTAAATGAGATTACTTTGCTCGTACTAAGCCTCCTTCTAAATAAGCCAGGCTTCAGAAAATGAGAAACCACAAAAATACCTGAAGCAATTTATTTTTTATTGACGTGATGCTACCAACTACAAGTGCCAGTTTAAATTAAAACTCACTCCCAATGATCAAAAGATGCACAGCCAGCCCACTGCTTCCAAAGCTCCTCTCACTTGTGATGTTTTGAAAACAGGAGTAGATGAAATCCAAGAGATTTCTTACAGCCTTCTGGCTGTATTGAAGGCTTCGGGGAATGGGCCTTCATCACAGTTTCAAACCACAGTGTAAACAACAGTTCTTGTTACCAAGAGAAATTACGGAGAGTTTTAAAAGATCAGGTGAAGGAATTAAATATAGAACTCTCTACCTTCCTGCAATTATTCAATATATTATAGCTTATATTTAGTCAGAAAAGAGCTCATGATGAACATACTTATAGCAAAGACAATTATAGAGCAGAAGAGGCAACAAAGTGGATTACTGATTTCTTTGCTTTTTGAATAATCAGTCTTGGTTATTTGCAAAACATTCCCCGGGGACGTCACTTAAAATACTTCTCTAACAGTGAAAGTGATGATATTTTGTGGCTCTTTTCACAAAAATGCATGGCTAATTCTATACAGTAGGCAGGGAAATTAAGCTGTGGTTACTGATACACCGCTTTGCTTACATTTTTCTTCATTTTCTCCTGGCAGTACTTGGGGAATAAGGGCTGGCTTCCATTCCTGGACTGCTGAACTCATTTCGGAGAAACAGGGTGTCCTGGATTGTGCGTAACTCAGACCAACGTGAAAGACGATCAGGGCCAGTTGGGTTTCAGAGGCTTCATGAATATTTGCAATACACTCTTCTGATGCAGCCGTCTTTGCACACATCCTAAGGAAGAGCTTGGGCCCAGCTCTAAAAGGGTCTGTATTCAGTGGAAATCTTGTTCCCTTTTCCAGCTCCACAAAGCTCATTAGGACTCTCCAGGGTGGCTCAGCAGCCACCTGGCCATACTGAGAAACTTAACTGGAAGTTACCTGTGGCAAGTCAGCCTTCCTTCTAATTTCAGGGCGTAAACTGAGAGTAATCCGAACAAGGTGAACCATGCTAGATATACCTACACTGATAAATGCATCGTTTTCAGAGGGTGATCCCTGCAGGCTCAGCGCTCATGGCTTGACACCTTCAAGATAGTCTGGCCACATCCTGCACCACTTAGCATATCTGTCCTCTGGGCCCCCTGTGATGCTCCTGCAGTTCCAGGACATCAAAATTATTTTGTGTGTAAATCTGTGGGGAGATTATTTGGTTCAAAGAGGCCAAAATTATATGAGGGTTGTGCTGTAGGATAGTGCATTTCAGCATGAAACTGAAAGTATGAGTTATTTGCCCTAGTTCGTATCCTCAGGGCATGTAGAGGTGTCTGGGCTGTAAATCCCCCCAGGATACCATTGGAGGGCTACATGGGGCAAACAGAAACCAACCCGGGGGTGTCTTGTCCACACTGCCATTTGGGAGCAAAACCTGGAGTAACTCCAGAAATGCACAGGGCTTCATTTCAGCCAGAACTAGTTGATACGCCTCAAAAGAGAGGCTAGGAGTAAACAAATGCTTTGGTACCATGGATGCTTTGGATGACCGTGTGGATGATCAGCACACAGGGGCCTGGGACTCTTCTTGGGAGCTAAGCTGTTTGGCAGTGTACAGCTGCAACCCATGCCCAGACATGGTAAACCAGATTAGATTCAAAACCTCCTGTCCCATGCATCTTGCCTATTTGCAGTGCTCTATAACAGGTAGCCGTCTTGGCAGAATCCAGAGAAACAATTAAAATTCTGCACATTTAAATGCTCTCCGGGCAAGACTCTCCTCCCAGATCAGTGTATGCCAGCACTCAGCATTGATGTTTTGCCTTTCTTACATGTGAAGATCTCTCACGGTTGACAGTATCAAAGAGCAGATATCAAAACTCAGCGGTGCCGTGCGGATCCGAGAAAAGTGTTTTGCCCCCTCACAGCAATTTACACAAGATGCAATGTATACTACACATGGCATGGAAATGAAGCTGTCATTTTCGTAAGATTCCTTGTGATATTTCAAACCTCGAGAGTGAACTCTGAGCAACATGTTCATGTGACTGGAACCCCTTTGTGCATACAGTCTCTTGCTTTCACACATTTTGGGGCTCATCAGGTATTCCTCTTACCAGTGAATCAGGTATTCGAACATTAAACTTTACATAAATGGCAGGGTATAGAAATTTTTCATCTGTTCAGGTCTAAGTGCTCTTTCATTTCCCTAATTTTGATTTTTTTTTTCCCCAGGCCCACTTGTTCCTCAGTGTTTTTCACACTGCTGTTCTGAAAACAAACATAAACTAGATAAGACTCTCTCTGTCTACCAAAAAATTAAGTCTAACCTAACTGGAAGGGAAAAAAAAAAAAAGGTAGCATAAATATGCTTGCAGCCACACTTTAGGGCAAACTTCAAAGTAACTCCACGCAGTGTTCCTGGAGGTAGTTTGCTCGGGTATGACACATAGAGGCAGCAGCACTGTGCAGAGCTGTGTACATGAACATAAAAAAAATGTTAGGCTACTTCAGTAATTTATCTACAACTTTGATGTAGCTCTCCTATTGCTAACGATATGTGTGCCATGCCATTTGGGAACTGTATTTTATACTACTGGGCCAATATTCATTGGTATGTCTTCTGGCCCTTGGAAGAGGCACTTCTATGAGAGGCAAGCAAAGCAGAAAAGGACATACATACCAGGCTATATATTTTTTTAAAGTGAGTTCTTCAAAATGTTAATATCTCTGAACACGTCTTCTGAACACCTGTATTCACCTACTGAGAACCTGCTCCATAAATAGTCTCTCTCACTCTGCAAAAATTCCTTCATTATCCAATTTAAGAGAAAAAAAAATCTCAGGTAAAAATTCCTGTTCATTTCTCTCCCCAGTTTTTCCATCTTAAGCC
>NW_008794446.1:1111657-1150772 GCF_000699145.1 Aptenodytes forsteri | reverse complement strand
CCCCACGTTTTACAAATTTAACCCCACGGGGAAAAAAAAAAAAAAAAAAAAAAGGAAAAAAGATTCCTCCCCAGACAACTGTCTTTTTCCAGGCACTCACATCACTATACATATTGACCTCAACAGGATAAGAATTAGCCCCACTGGCTCTGCTCCCAAGGCCTTACAATCAAAGGGCCAGTCACTGTACAGATACTGCTTCTACTGTATCCTCCATGGGCAGTAAAACACATGCCTGAAGGAGGAGTGAAAGAGAAGACATAAAGCATAAAGAAAGGGTAGAAGTGAGAAAAAGCATTCAGGAAATCCAGATGCAAGAATGGAGACAGCTATTTCAAGTAAGCATGACATGAACAGGCACAAACTGATGCCCAGGGCAATGAGAGGCAATGGGAAGGGCTAATATTTTAGGACCTGAACTTGTTTTGGGGTGGTTTTGCCAGAATCGTAAGCACAAGCTCAGTTACCATCAGCATGATGCTTTTCCCTGGTTGTTTGACTATGCAGAAACAGTTGCTGAGGTGCCTGTTGTAGGTCTGCTTGAGTTCCTGCGCTGACCTCTAATTAACTTCACATTTATTAGGCTTGGGAAGGATCTTCCCTGCAATGCAATTTGGTAAAGACAAATGGAAGCACAACATAAAATCCTTTTCTAATGATGTTTCTGCAATGTCAGGACTTACTGGTAAAATTCCAGACCCATCACTGTCCTCTCTCTTCCTCTGTCCCACTCCAGTGGCAGAGGAATATGAAACCCTAAGTGTCCTCATAGGATCTGAGACTCAGGGGCCATGGGTTCCCAAACTCCATGAGAAGCAGAGCATGCAGGCACATCTGGGGGAGTACTCCTTGGCAGATAGATGCATTCGTGTCACATCAGTAGAGGCAGAAATTGCTTTACTTTCACATGCACTTAACTATGCCAAACTGCCACAGCAGAGAGACCAGGTAATGCAGAAATCTGGACACCTTTTGTGTGTTAGAGCAAAAACAGGCAGATAAACAATTAAGCAAATGCATTGTATCGAGCTTGAGGTCTTGATGCTGTGAGAGAGAATTTGGTGAATGTAGTAAAAATATAAATTAGGCAAACTGGGATTTTTTTATTGTTGTAGTTGAACAGGTGATTGCTTACAAGACTGAGCAATAAAGATCTCAAAAATGCTTCAAACATATCTTGACAGAAGTTAGGGAAAAACTACTGTATTTATTTGTTGAGCAGAGATTTACCATCTACAGCAGCTAAATCTCTTCTGTCTTGAAGTGGCAGTAATCAAACTTCAAAGAACAGATCAGGCAAGCAATGAAAAGGGATAGGAATTTCCTGGAGACAGACAGTTAGATTTTTTGATTCTCATAAAGTTTTTATTCCTTTTTCTTCTTTTCTTAAGTTGTTATTAAAGCAAAGCCTCCTTCTTCTGTGGCCTGTAGTAAACACAGTCCTTTCTGCACTTATTTCCATTAAGCCAACTATGTATTGGATATGAAGGAGTCACTTTTTTTTCCTGAATTTTAGCATTTAATATCTCTTCCTTCCAACAAACACACATACATAAAACTTTCATCCAGTGCTGGGACTGGCAGTGAACTTCAAAGAGAGCAGCATCCACCCCTTCCTTAGGCAGCTTTATCTTTAACCTTTGTCCTCTCACCTCCTTTCAAAATGGTGATGAGAAAGTACAGTTCTATCTGATGTACAGTATGATGTAAACATTGTAAATAACTACCTGTGAATAATGCAACTTAAGTCCCACTGCTGCCTTCTGCAAAGGTTTGTCAATGCTGGCAACTGTTCCAGTTAGGCAGAAACGCAATACACTTGTTCTGATTGGTAGGATTCTTGTATCACAAAATCACTTTCCCATCCATCCTCTTAGCTGGGTCCCTGAAGAGCTACCAAGAAAGAAAGAGAAGGAAGAGAAGGGAAGAGCAGCCCCATACTCCATCAGGAATTACTCCAAACCTCTGCAAGTGTAGTGGGAAGGAGGGGAGGTTGAAATATCAAGCAGAGGTAAACAACCGTAGGTATAAAAAAGAAAACCAGGAGGGAAAACTGTAGTGACTCAGACCTGTGACACCATTTAGTCTCCAAGTCCCATTCGTTAATATTAAAAACAATTTTGAGAGCTATACCCTCACAACAAAAATTTCTTTCCTTTCCCAGCAGCAGATGCTCACCTGGAACTTACTGATACTTTCCCATTCTTCTCCTCCGCAGGTTTAATTTCCCAAGCTCTCTGCTTTCTCTTCGTTACGCACTTACTTTCCAGCTTGTTTCATTTGGGGGAACAATGCCTGCACCGTTCTTCTCAGAAAACAAATAATATGATATACTTCTGCATATGGTACAAGACCCAATTGCATTTTTGCTTCCTTAGCTGTCCAAGTGAACTCATTAAAGAATGAGATGAAGATCTCACTCTTCAACCAAATAAACTAGATCAAGCTTAGCACAGACCAGTAACTAACGTGTCGTATTCTGGCTCTACTGCTCAGGCAGACAGTAAGGATATACACAATAAAACAAACATAAACCATTAACATGGAGTTGTGAACTCTAATAGGCTTTGGCTTATTGCCTTTGCAGGAGCACACTGTGCCAGTGAAGTACAGAAATTACACATTCAGGCAAATGGTCCGGGAGATGGTGGCAGAGTGCGATCTTTCAGACCTTCGGAGCTATTTAGCTGCTCTCAAAACACACACACAACAACTCTGATAATTATACTCACTGCAAAACCTAGGCATGGCGCACTGGAAACCTTTTAGGGGCTCTTTATCATTTCCTGCTTTTGCCAGAATAAGGCTAATTTACTCCTATTTCAGCGGGCTCAGGCAGAGTAAGAGAAGAGAGACTGGATTGTCAGCATTATTGAAAAGATTCATGATTAGTCACACTCACTTGAAGACAAGTTACTTGCCAGACACTACACCACTCATTAAAAGACCTGCAAGCTGGCAGCCCTCCAGCAGCTGTGAAACAGTTCCAGGGTTGGCAGGCCCAAGAGGACCTCCGAAACCCCGTGCTCTCCCACACTCTGGAGTGCGAAAGGCCAGTTCAAGCATGCCTGGGTGCGATTGGCACCCCAGGAGTTCAGCAAATCGGTCTCATGTTCTACAGTGGAAAAAAAAGATTAAAATATTTGGGAGTCCAGCTGGTGTTAACGTCAAGGTAATGCTTTTTGAGGCTAGTCTGAAACTGTTGCCTTTGCACGGCCCCCATTTCTCTGCAAGGCTCACGCTTGGGTGGCCAGAAGATTCTTTCAGTAACCTCGGAACTTGAAGTGTTTCTTAACCTGCTTCAGCTCTGATCCAGTTCCTGCAGGAGACATCGAGGTATGTTGGAAATGCCCTGCTAGCTCAGACCCACAAAAGCTGGTTCCCCATTTGCAGTTTCATTCCATGCCCTTGACTTTGTCGTTGTTTTTATGTGACGAGAAAGGGGAAGCAACATCTCATTCCTCTCCCTTACACACTTGAGTGTGCATGTCTCTGGGTTTGCCCCTTCTTGTTCGGCGCCAGCCCAAGCCAATCTGTCCCAATTTTTCCAGCTCTCCCAGCACTTGATGGATGCTGGCTTCCCACCCACTCTCCAGAATCATCAGAAGAATGAGATGTTCACATGTACCTTACAGATTATTGTAAAACAGGGGATGTAAGAAACAGCATTAGCAACCCATGTTTAGCTCACTTAACCCAGGCACTTCGTGGGGTGCACAGGGGTGAGGGTTGGTGAGATGGTCAAGCCCGTCCAGCAGCTCCCTGGCTCCCAACTGCACAGTCCTTTTCCTCTCCCTCCCTCCTGTCTCACCATCACCCAGTTCAGCTCTCCTATCCCCCCGCTAGCTCCAGCTCTTATGTTCATCTGATCCCTCAAGTATTCAAAAAGCTAACTAAGCCCCACCAGCTCCTGCAGCAGTCCACGTGGGGAGAGAGGGGTGGCTCCAGGGGGCTGGTCAAGCCATGTCCACCACAGCAGAGGGAGATGTCCCCTACCCTCGGCACCTTGGGGAAGTCCCTGCAGCCTGGTGGATCAGCACGGACCTGTGCCAACATGTGCCTTCTTCTAAGCTGAGGGCTGAGCCACAAAAGACATCTGAAGGACTTACGTCCCAAATGAAGAGCAGCATGTGTGAGTGTGTATGGGGAATAATTACTTCTCCTAATAATCTGAAGCACAGTAGAGTTTCCATGGGGAAAAGTTATTTTTAGTTAATCACTCTTGCTTTTCCCTATCCCTCTCTTGTAAACAAGCTTTTAATAGAAAACTAGTGCACGGTATGCTCCTATTATGCTAGATTTGTATATTGCAAGTGCAGGGGGGATTCATCTTCATACTGAAGAAGTTAAACTGCAGTGCATGAATAGCAGTCCCCATGCAGAAAAAAATCCTCTTCTTCATCCATCAGTACCAAGTTTAAACCTTGAGTGGTTGCACTCAAGCTTTTTTCCTGTCTGCAGTGGCACTGTGTTGTAATATTGGCACCGTACAAACACCTCTGAGGAATCCTCACAGCATGGTGGGGATGGCAGGGCTGATCTTGTCCCCTCCATCATCCCGCAGTGCTCAGCCCCAAGCCATTCCCCAGCAAAAGGCGAGGGAGGACCATTACCATCACTGAATCCCAGATGCCACCTCTCCCCTCTTTCCTGGCCACATGGTAGCTCTGAAGGACTTCTTGTGAATTTTCACATGATGGAGACTAGGCGTTATGAGTTCCAGCTTGAGTTTTTATGTACTCAGTGCTCGGTACATCCTCTGGGCCTGTGCAAGTTTAGGAGCCGTGCTAGTCACACCTCATTTCTTCTAGCCATCTGCCACCATCCTCACTAGAAACAACCTGAGAGTGCTTCTAGGCCTAGCAAAATGTTGCCTCTGCTTTGTGGAGACCTGGTGCATGCCAGAAGTCACATCATAACTTTCTCCAGTGATCCTCATTTCCACTCCTTGTCCTTCCCTCCACCCTTGCCTCCCTGAAATACTGATCATGGGACTGTACTCTGAAGTGACTCAGTGAAATAATTTGAACTCAAAGGAAAAATAATCTATTTCCCTATGTATTCATCTATCTACCTATCTATTTATCTGCCTATCATCTCTTTGTGGGCAGACTAATTTTTTAGCCCCATCCTTCCACCGACACAGCTTACTACCTATGGTTGTTCCGGCACAGCTGAGGAGGTGGTGAGCAATAGGGCTGGTGGAACAGGAGCATGGGAACATTTTAAGCTGGATTAAACCACTGAGGTCGATACACTGTATAACGATGTTATCCCAGCCCAGCTGCGCGACTCTCCTGGCAGTGTGTGCTACCCCATTCCTTGCCCTGTAATTGCACATTTTGACTTTCCACGGCAAACCTGACTAAGAGCTTCCCACACCTGCCCACTCCCAGCTGCTTGCTGCTGCATCCTTCCCAGCTGCCTCCCCAGTGTGCAGATTCAACTGTGCATGTGGCTACTATCTAAAAATGGATGGGTGTTGTTTTCTTTTTTTTCCTTTTCGGAAGGAAAGGAAGTGATTTCGGTCACTATAAGGAAATGCACCGAGCTGAGAAGCAGTAAAACTGGAGCTGAGGGGAAGGCTTTAGGGAGGCAGGACTGTGAGGCAGGACAGAAACATATGATTAAGATATAAGATGGAAAAACACCTGGAGAGGCTTGGCCTTCTATATTCGTGCAGAAACACAAAAGAAATCAGGAAAATCCTGATGTAAAGTGTAACACTTTTCTTTCCATTACTGGAGCTTCTTTGGACATCTTTATTCCATTTGCTGACTCAAATCAAAGTTGTGAAGGTTTTGGATTGAGCACATATTCCTTGTAAAATGTTACCATATTTCAACAAGTGCAAATTAGCTTCTTCTGCCTCTTGTTCCTAATCCATTCAAAACCCCCACAGGTGACACATTGAGATACAGCAGCCTGGACCCCTTCAGGTGAAAGCAGTCTGATTCACCTCCCATACTTACACATACCACTACCTTGGGCTTCCCCTGCTCCAAGAAACAGCTTTTAAAAATAAAATAATCTATATTCTGGGGAAAAATAAGATTTAATACAGAGAATTTTTCTCTAGGCAGAACCTACATTTGAAAGATTATATCCTCTTCCTTCAAGCATACTATGCTACAGAAATTCCCAGCTACCGGACTCAGGAGTGCAGTTGCGGGAGTCCGGGTGGTGGGTAGGGCTCATTCACGTTTGGGAGTGCATATTCATGCACATGTTCAGGTAGTGCGTATCCAGGACATATCTTAGACAGCTGTTAATGTTGGTGTGGCTTGGACAACATTTTAAAAGGCAGTTTCCCCCTCTCCTCACCAGAGACGTATCCAAAGCACTTACAGTGATAAAGTTTCTAACCATTTCCCTGAACAAGTGACCTTTATCATCCTTAAAAATCCCCTCTTCTATTCCATCCCCCTTTGCTGTCAGCACGGACGCCGGCCACCTGCCTGATCCCACACTGCCGCGCTGGACTCCCCCTGTTCAGCAAGGATGCTTTCATTCTGTCTAGAGGGTCTTACTGGCCAAAGCTGAACCTCTTGGTCACAGATTCATGTCCAGCGCTTTCTGGAGACTTCTGGAAATACCACAAAGCCTGCCACAGAGCTGCCACGTCCCGCGGAGCAGAGAGGGAGCCTCCAGCCCATGTCAGGCGAGTGCTGGTACATTTTCAGGAAACGGAGGCAGACAGTGAGCGTGAGAGCGTAGGACGTGTGAGCTGCGGCAGAAAGTTAACGATGAACACCAAAGAATCCCAAAATTATGAGTTGCAACCCACAAGCGGTTCCAGGGGAGTTTCCATTCAGGACTGTGACTCAGCAGACAATACTGTCACAGACAATAGCATATCAGTCTCAAGTCACCACGAAAACCAACTTTGATGATCGGCCTCTTCTCAGATGAGTGATTGCCTTGCCCCCATGGTTTTTTGTAACTACCATTTTGCTCTCACATAAAATGTTGACAAGGCAAGAAACCAGAAAACTCTAGGCTCTGGCAGAGTTGGTTTCAAAGTTAGAGCACAAAACCCATGGTAAAACACCTCGGTTTCTTCTGGAGCTGCACACATGACTTGTTGAGGAAACATCTGCTCAGGAGCAACCTGGCCTGGAAACTGGCTGCAAGGTAGGTTAGCTCAGTGTGCTGGAGCCGTGCAAGGTTCACCATGAGATGGCAGCCTTCCCCACCGCCTTTGCACACCCCGCATGCTGCAAAGAAGATGTGCCAACCCCAGCTTCAGCACAGAGCAGTTCTGTCTTCCCGGCAGGGATGGGCTGCCAAGAATTTAACAAAGGACTCCCTCAAAAAAAAAAAAAGAAAAAAAAAAGAAAAATCAGCCTTACTTTGCAATACATACAGTGATCCCTTGGTGAAATCCTTTTCCTTCCTTCAAACAAACCCCAAATTTAGTAATTACACATTTTCAGTGCATGTTCTCCCCACATGAATCTACCAGCTGTAGACTGTCCCCACAACTGAACTTGGCAGTCCTCAGCTACACCGAGCTCAGGATCAGCATGGCACATCACCGTCTCCCTGGTGCTGCTTTGCACTTGGTAAAGGCCCCCACATGCTGCCATAGGTTAGTAGGTTAGTAGGTTAGTAGGTTAGTCAAAAAAAAAAAAAGAAAAAAAAAAGAAAAATCAGCCTTACTTTGCAATACATACAGTGATCCCTTGGTGAAATCCTTTTCCTTCCTTCAAACAAACCCCAAATTTAGTAATTACACATTTTCAGTGCATGTTCTCCCCACATGAATCTACCAGCTGTAGACTGTCCCCACAACTGAACTTGGCAGTCCTCAGCTACACCGAGCTCAGGATCAGCATGGCACATCACCGTCTCCCTGGTGCTGCTTTGCACTTGGTAAAGGCCCCCACATGCTGCCAGCCACGTCATGGCTACAGGGGGTCCTTCATGGGTTGAGGGACAGCAGGAGGTGGGGTGGACAGGCACTATGACGCTCAATATTCCCATGGCTCCAGTACCTTCTGGAAGCTCATTCAACACGATGTCGATGGAAAGAGCTGGCATGAAGGGGTAGGAGTAGGGGGCTATTGGCCCCATAGCAATCCAGCAAACTCAGCTTGTGTTGAGGAGCCCATCAGGACTTACACTGTGGAGTAACTTGTGCCACCCCCTTCTTTAAGGACACAGAGACACCAGGCAGAACTCTACCTCATGCTGGTCACACCTGTATGTTATATCACAGAGAGGATCCAGACAGATTTGGAAATATCAGAATATCTTCCTGGTATAGTTGTGCAAGTAGGAGATAACCCAGGGGACATAGACACCACAAACTTATGGGGAAATAAAGGAAAAAAGTCAGCCACTGAGCTGAGTTGTCTCTTACTTAAATAAGTGGGGCCACTCCACATGTAGGGTTGTGTCAATTTAAGCCCATTTCAGTGAATTTTGATTTGAAAATGCACTAATGTGAATCTGGAGAATCAGCGTTGCCTTGGATGAGTCAGACAAACTCTCATGTGTCAGATGCTGACTTCAGTCACACCACTGTGAATCTGGGCTCATACCTCTGCAGGCAGTAGTGTGATTTCAGTGGGATAATTGTGCAACTGTGATCAAAATCTGCCCCGCTCACCTCAAGGTGTTGTACTGGTATTACTGACAGCAGCGTCTGACCTCTTGCAACTTCAGTCTTCACTGGGTTTACACGTGAACAGAGGTCGGCCGCTGAGCGCACCGCTGACAACAGGAAGAGACAGAAGGATAAATGAGCAGGACTTGCCTCTAATATCAGCTTCACTTACTCTGCTGTACAGCTGTGTCAGCAGGGGTGTAAACGTGGCACAGCCTGCTCCCTTCTCCAGGATCTCCAACCTTCATTTTCAGAGCTAGATCCAGAGCAACTTCATTGCCTTCAACAAAGCGATTCCCAACTGGCCCTCGCATAAAGAGGAGCTGAATCTGTCCCTTTGGTTTTTCATTAACACCACACTTGATGGATTTTTAATTGTGCCAGTGAGTCCCACTATGCCTTTCACAGCTTTGTTCAGGCTATAAATACAGCGGGCAACTTTAAAATCACGGGCAGCAGCCAAGCTTGTATACTGAAAACATTCAAATATAGATGACTTTTCACCTTTACTTGCCAGAGGCCAAATTCTTTCAAACAATGATAAACCTTATTTAACCAGGAAGTCTTCGAAATTCTGGAGTGGGCCTAAAGGTCATGAGGTCTGAGATGACCTTGAAAAGTGACTTTTATCTTGGTGGACATCCTGGTGACTCAAGGCTTAAACAAATATGTTCTGATATCTAATTCTCCCAAGAGCAGGTCTCTGGTGCCAAAGGTTATATACTTAGTGAAGTATTCTGTGCAGACATGCAGACCTGGGAGCCATTGTATGTATTTCCTCATAATTAACAGGGATTACTCCTAATTAATAAATACAGGTCTTTAGGAGGAGGAGGATTTGGAAATTCAAGGATATGCAGACTTCCTGCAAAACACATGGCACTTGATATGATGATTACACAGGATCAGAAGATGCAAAGCCAGAGGCAGAAGGATAATCATAAATCTTTAGGTCCAAGCATAGAGATTTTGTTATTTTGGAGGAAAGCAAGCAAATAACATGGATGCAATTGCACCAAAGGCACTTATGCACAGAGCAGAAGCTGGCAAGCTGTGCATGAAGCTGCAGCTATTCCTGTTCATGCTCATGGAAATAACACGCAGGCCAAGCAAACAGGGTGGCAGAGGCAGAAGACAAATGAGGGAGCAGGGTGAGAAGAGGCCTGCATTAGGGCCAGAGCTCCGAAATCACCTAAAAGATGTGGAAAAGAGAGAAGCAGCAGCAGAGTTAGGAGGCTGCAAGCCTCCAGCATCTCAAAGCACTGCATGAGTAACAGGCTAAGCATGCAGGGCTGGGTGGAGCACCTCTGGGCCATCACCCAGGCAGGGCAGCCCCACTGCAATTCCATTCATCTGAGGGCACTTACTCCAGGGATTAATTGCGGCAAGAACCACAAAGGTACAAAGGTGCTTTTGAGGCGCCTGAGTATTGCTGGGCAACCCAAAAAGGCTCTGTCTGACCCTGTAGGTACTCTGGCATTCAGAAACATCTACCCCTCTCTGACACGGAGAAGTGGTGTTCTTTTGCTTGTGACTGGAGCATCTTGCTCCATTCGCTTTGGCATTGCAGTCTGAAACTCTGTGATACCTAACCCTGCATCTTCTCCTATATTCCCAGGCTTGTGTTGAGCCTGGCCAGGTATGAGACCCCTGCAGTGCACCAAGCAGCTACTGTGTTCCATATGCATAGGTTGTGGGTATCTGTAAAACCCCTGTGATTCCTCACCAGCATGGATTATAAATATGTGCAGGTAACAAGCTGGGAAGTTAACTTCAGGGCTCCTTCTCTGCAACAATTTCCTTGCTTTCCTGCTCTTCCTTGCCTGCTTTCTCTCCTTCGGTTCAGGTCTCTTTGGCTCTAACTCTGGTTTTATCCTCGTTGTCTGTAGACACGTATGTGAGTCATGTAGGTGAACATTGGCATTTCTACTCCATAATAAATGCCACTTTTATCGCAGCACGAGTAGGCATTTAGAAGGTGTTTTACTTAATCTTTCCTGTGTATGTTGCAGACAAAAGGACACATACCAGGAACTACAGGCTGGTCTTCAAGAGCCTGATCATTACTACAGAAAGTAATGGAAAGACTTGCCTTAAGACAGCTGTTCTGTTGCTGTAGATCAGTCCCACTTCATGAGTTCGATGCTGAGGGTGCCTCTGAATGGGGCAAAAGGGCAATTGCCAGCAAGTTGCATGGGGAACCACCTTATCTCACTAATAGGATATGCCACATAGAAAGCTGGATCTTGAATCCTGTCTCTGTCAGGGACTTGAGTGCTTTATTCTTGTCTGAAAAGGGATATTTCCTTCCACTTAGAAACCACAGCTCTAAATCTTTTTACTGGAGTTGGTTATTTAAGCCCTTTAAAACCTCCCCCAAAGAACATCTGACAAAGAATGTGGGGTTCACACCGACATCATCCTCCTGTCCATTAGCTCAACATTTAGAGCATAACTAAATCCCTCTCTTCCCTAGGAAGTGGAGGGAACTAAGCCCATTCCCATCAAGACGGAGCCCTTTCTGAGTATATGCAGGCAGAGCTGTGCTGGAGATAGGTTGGTCCCATTTGATTAAATAATGGCTGAAATCAGAGACAAAATCCAAACTGCCTGTTACAGCCTGCTTCAGTGCCCTCCTTCTTTGTTGCTGCTCTTTTCCCTTTGACCATATTGTTAGTCTTCATTTCAGGAGGCAGCTCCTTTTGCTCTACCCAGTCTCAGACTCAGACATGGATGGCCCTGCCCCACCTCCTGCAGCTCAACTTCATGTCCCTTACCTCATGTCCCTTCCCCAAAGCCTCTTGCTCCTCTTTCTGAAGAAGGTGATCTTGAAAGGCTGAAGTGCTCCTGTAAGCAGAAGTAGATCCTGAGGCATTTGGGGAACTTTACTGTTGAGCATGAAGGTCCCCGGGGATGGCAGGTGCCTCCAGGGTTCAGTGGCGGCACATCTGGGCATTTGAGAGTGATAGTTTTGCACGCAGCATCTAAATCCTCCTGTGGCCCCAGCCACAAACCTTAAAGCCTAACCCCCCAGACAGCAGAAACCTGGTTCAGAGGGATATTGAGCGGCTGTGTCACCTGTATGTTTCCAGGTGCATTTTTTGCTTTGCTGGTCCTCTGAAAAACAGGGACATCCAAAGTAAAAATTTCTCAACAAAGTACTGTCACTGAACTCGTGAAACAAAACCTGGCTATATTATTCTGTGTACTCAGACCATACCACTTTGATACAGATTGATAGCCATATTCAAGGCATGCAAACGGCAAAGTGTTACTCATCTAGAAAAAGGGTATCACAGTGTGGTTGCAAGGCTGGGCTCGTTATTTTTTTGCTATGCATCAGCAGTTTACATAGCAAAGGCTTCACTTCATTTAACAGCAGAGCTCATTCAGAACTGGTCAGTGTAAGGTACTGTATTTATAGGGCAACCAGCCTGCCTTGTAATTCTGTATCACTCGTGTGTCACACCAGATTTATACCTGTAAATTTCTCCTCTAAATTCTCCTGGCATTTCTATGAATTTTATACTCTATCAGTTCACCAGTGTGTTTACATACCCTTTCCACACGTATATTAGTTTTTAACTCCAAAAATCGTTGAGTTAAAAAGTTATCTGAATGATGGCTAATCAAAGACTAAGCAGGCTTTGCACTTGGTAGAAAATGGCAATAATTCACTTTCAACTGAGGTTTCTTTTCCTTTGGGCACACATGCACACAGACACATCCTAGTATTAGCTGTGTCAGATAAATCTGGGAGTAGCTAGGCTAAGCAAGATAAATATGATGGTGTTGATAGGTGAACTTTCAGTGGTAAGGTCCAGAGCTAAACAACTGGTTTACAATATTCATTATATTCAGCCCTAAATCCCACTGCTGGTTTTATTTGTGTACATCAGGTTTTCAAGATTTCTGAGGTATGGGAAGTCAATAGGAAACTTGATTGTGTGTAATGTAATGGCAAGTGGAGCCTCCAGCTCTCAATGGCTTTATCTAACCTGTGCTTGGTGCTAATGCTATTGCAGAAGCACCCAGGGCACTAGGCATGCTGGAGGGGAGAGGTACTGGTGTGCTCACCTGAGCCCTGTTCCGACAGGATGGGAGGCCATGATCTGTGGAGGTAAAGGTTTGCAAGCTCTCCTGGGTTTGCTGCTACAAACCTAGCCTGTGAGAGGTGCTCCTAGCTGTACCTACGTTGTTTTGTAGAGCACAGCTGGGACTCAGCTGACACTGCGAAATCATCTTTTGAGGGGTTGATACATATTTACACTCCTCTCCTCAAGGTAACGCTAATAACAATAATAACAAATAATACTGAAACAAGACCATTCTTTTGGGAAGGAAAAGAAATGTATTGACCAAGACACTGAAGGGATTTATTGCCAGCATAAAAATTATAGTAAATGGTTTTGAAATCAATTCCGAGGCGAAACATTTCCTCCTCATCATGAAAGGTTATTGATGAGCTTAGGAAGGATACATAAACATTGTCCACTTCTCACATTCTAAGAGTTCTCTACTAAAGGACACCACAATTCTTCACTCATTTATATCCTTGTACTGTCCTGGCTACACCAACTCTACAATATGTGTTTGCATTCTTGTGTGTGTAAGTGGTAATGGAAAGTCTGCCAGGGAAAATAATTGCTAAGGTTGCCCAGTCTTTCTCATTAAGACTCTCCCCCCCCCCCCCCCCAAATTCATTTCAGCTTTAGAGCTGGACTTACGAACATCCAGTGTCTGCCTCGAACTGACTGAAACCTCATCTAGAGAGTGAATCAGCTTGTGATTCATATTAGAGCTAGGAGAAGAAAGGCAGGGGCTGTTCAATGCTGTCCCCTCAGAAGCCCTTCTGGCATATCTATATGGTTATTCTGCCCTTAGCTTCTTTGCTGATTTGTCCCAAAAAGAAGCACCACCTAATTCTGGTAATATTTGAGAAATGGGTGCTTATCACAAGGAACTGGCTGGATATTGCCTCATTTGATACACCCAGGCAAACTAATCCACTATGAGTTGGCCATAGTGTCTGTTTGGGAGTAGCCTGGTTGGACTCGATGATCTTAAAAGTCTTTTCCAACTGAAATGATTCTATGATTCTATGATTCAATGACCTACAGGGAAATAGTCTGTTTCTCCCCTGAAACATCATGTTAGGTTTGAAATGAAATTGCTCTGAACGAATGTACTCCACTGATTGCTACGGCAGAGAGATTGTATGTCATAAATTTTGCCCTTTTACTCTCCACAGGCAGATTGTCCTTTGGTGACAGTAATGCAAACCTGGGCTGAAGATGGGGAGTATGTCTCCATGACCAGTACGACACTCTCTGTGTGCAGCTTCCTGTGGAGCCTTGGAGATCACAGATTTCTAACGAGTTTTTGTGAGTGTTAAATGTTCTTATACAAGTGAAAGACAAACAAATGCCTCACAGAATGAAGAGAAATTCAGATTATTTTCCCCATGGAAAATTCCATATTTGTTTTGTCTCTAATCGGAATGAAACATAATGCGTTAACATTATTTGAGGAACCTCAAGTTCCCCCAAAATTGTTTCTTAAATGTAATACAAAAATGTTTCAATGTTATCAACTAAAAGAAAGTGTTTGGCTATTTCCAAATCCAAATATTTCATTCTGTATGTCAATGCATTTCACTGATGGTCGATTCAACTTAAGTTACACTCAATGCCTCGGCAAGATCTTGGTACTCCACTGTCTTTTGTTGTTCTTTTTCCCCACTGAATTAAACTTCCTAGACAAACTATACTTCCTATAATGTGTCTGCAAGGGCTCCCTTGGTACCAGCTACAGATCTCAGAATGCATATGCAGTTTAATGGAACATTTCTAAAAGAAACAGAGGTTGATTTTCCTGAAGGAGACATACAGAAAAAGAAGACAGTCATGGAAAGTTAGGATTTTGTAGAAACTGCAATTTCAGTGGAAGTTTTCCAGCTGAGCAAGAGCAAAACCAGCCATTTGTAATATTGACAGTAGGCTGAAAAGCTAAGTAAATAGAACTGGACTGCCACATGCCCTGTCCCTTCCACCCACAATGGCTTTGTCTCATTCTTATCTGTGGCAGCATTTGCCAGCCCTAGACCTAGGTTGTGACTCTCCTAAGAGGAAAGCAGGCAGGTGTCTAAATTACAGGGAAAAAGGAGGAGGAGGAGAAGAATGAACTTCCTGGAGGCTTCAGTTTCCATAGCTCTGCTTCTTATGCAGACAGAGGCAGAAATACAAGTACATGAGCTAGGAGTAACTGAAGAAAATAAAGAAAAGACTGCTCTGAGTTCTTGCTTTAATCTATTCTCTCAGACAAAGGTTAAATTACCATTTGAATGCCACTGTAGAAGAGCTAATAATGTTGCTTTTATGTTCCAAGGATCCTCTCTCTTGATAATACAGCCTTTTCAACTCCAATTAAGGAAAGCTATGGTTCCAATCATCTCTATGCTGAAGATCCCTGTTTTTGCCATCCAAGAGCTGGTTGCCCTGTTGCTCCCTCATCGATTTCCTGCAGTGCTTCAGGTGGTGCTTCAGAAACAGCTGACTGTGAGGATATGCTTCTGTAGTGAGAGAACTATACTTTGAGGTCTTTATGAAATTATGCCAAGTGGCTTGTGATTTCCAACTTCTGGACCCCAGGGAGAAATCTGAACCCCTGGCCGAGAGCTGAACAAAAACCATGGTACTGTATTACTGTCCAAGAAAGCACTTTTGGACTACATTTGAAAATATACTCTCCCTCCTGATTAGGATACTGTGTTTTCATTGCCATTTAGAATGGATTTAGCTATCTATGGAGGTTATCCTGCAGACTTTCCAGGCTTTCCCATTGTAAGTTATGTGTACACTAAGGAGGAAATCAAAACAAATGCATATTTGTCTTCAGCACTGACAATGGTGTCAAGTGGAAGACAAACACAGCCAAAGCAGCAAAAGGAGTAACAAAACTACTTACAAAGAACAGAGCCAGTACATATCATTTTAAAAAGGGCTGCTAATTGTTCAGCACAAAAATCCCCAGCTCTGCAGGTTGCAGCGGGAAAGCATTTGCAGAGCGGTGTATCAGGGTCCAAGTGAGGACAAGGCACAGTCCATCCTATCATTGGTGTTTGCTCCTGGCTTTCCCCATCCTCACAAGCCACTGCTGACACTCCTCTGGCTCAGAGGCCCCGCCAGAGCTGTATTACCTCCTTCTGCAGTTGGTCTTACACTGCTTTGGACAAGCAGGGAAGAATGTGTCCAATTGACCAGGGCCCCAGGTGGGGAGAAGCCCACCCCCATTTCTGCCAAATGCCTTAGTCAGCTTCTGAGAGGTCTCTTTATTCATGAGTATTAAATAGGTTGAGCACATCCGGGAGGACATTTATGGCAACTGCGAGTCAGGCCTGTGCTTCTCTGGTCCAGGAACCTGATCCTAAAGGGAACCTGTATCCAGAGACAGTTATTTCCCAAACCAACAAGGCAGAAATTCATTTAAGTCCTCTCATATATTCCTTCCATGAAGGTCTTCTTCACTGCTGGCTCAGGGTATTTACATATTCCGTATTCTCACTTATGAACCCTTTATGAAGATAAGGGCAACCAAGAATGAGGGGACAGATCTGCTGGAGATGACGCTGGAGAAAGTAACAGATCCTCAATCATACTCCAGGTGCTGATGGCATGATCCCTTTCCCAGTGCTCAGGCCTCCTCAGAGAGGCCAGGGTGGAGCTCTGTTCTGACTTTAGTACATTAATTAATGGTTGGAGTTGATATGACTTGTGGAAAAGGAGCAGGACCTGAATCTACTTACAGTCTCTGTTCAGATCCTTGTCCACGCTCTGTAATTTGGGAAGTTCCTCCTATGAACACTACCGCACTCATCTCAAAGTCCTGGATAGTTCCACACCTACATACTGCCCAAACAGACCAGGAGAAGAGGACTGCAGGGCTCCCAATTACACAAGATGCCTGTCTAACCCTTCCACGAATCCCACAAATCTCTTGGCTTTTGGGATGTGCGTCAATAAGTTTTGCAAGATAGTTCTGTGAGAGGTCAAAGACCTCTGTCCTGCAACTGAGTATGTGAAACTATGCCTCCTCATAAACGCTGTCATTATTACATTGCAGTAGCATTGCAAACACTATGGCCTTGCACACACTAGGAGGAACTGCAGTGTTCCATTTTATGGCTCAGTTCCGCCTTTGGTAGCATTGCTGGGAGCCATCAAATCAGCAGCAGGGAGCCCAGCTCCTGCATGGTAAGCATGTGGCTACCTGGAGGCAAACCCCAGAAAGGCACAGGCAAAAGAAAATCTTCTGCTGGAGCATCTCAACACCTCGCTCAGCCTAAACCCAATTGGCAGCCCAGAGCTAGAGGTTCCTCTGCTTTTTCCCCAGGGATGCTGACCCAGTGAGGCACATTCTGGACATCCTCCTCACAGGCTGACCAGGTTAGAGTCCATGTAAGATTCAGTGGCAGCTGCTCAGAACATCACTGAAGGAAAAGCATCACTAACCTTATCCCTTTCTTACACGTTTTAGTTAGCTGGCTAGAAAACTCACCCTGAATGTGGCTAAGCAAAAATAAATTAAACCCTCCATTCCTCCTTTTCAAAGAAAGACTTAAACTATCAAGCTACAGGAGAGCTTTGAACATGCTATGTATGAAGGAATGGATGACTGAGAAAGGGAGCAAGAATCTCCAGCCTCATGTTTAATAGTCTCCCTTCACTTAAACATGACTGTCCAATGTCTAGTAAGATACTTCAGCCATTGATGGAAATCGTTGCTGTCCTCTTCCTTTCCTGGCCTGATTCATTAATAAAGGAAAGCAGAGAAACCCAGGGGTTTATATCTTTAGGAGGTGGCTCACGTGGCTAACCTAGGTATCAAGCATTACAGAATTTAGCATGGCAGCACCCCAGTTGACTTTTGTATCTGGCTCCCCTCCGTGTGCATGTGAATCTCTGTTATCTGAAAGCTCAGAGGAAAGGAAAGAGGTTCCTTCCCACATGGCAGCTTGTTTTTCTGAAGACATTGTAGGATATTCTGAGCAAAAATTTTAAACATGTTATCACAGAAATGGCCAAAAAGTGAAGTTCTATTTAGATTTGCACTGCAGTAAAGTACAACAGTGGTTAGCCATATAGCAAAATGAGCATCAGAATTTAGCTCTAAGCTCTCAGACTGATACAAATAGCTACAGACCCTTTAATTGTTTTCAGACCCTTTAATTTATTCTTTGGTTTTCCTGCTAAATTAATCTATGCATCTGTCAACTCACAATGCAAAAACTCACAGGACTTCATGGTTAATTAAACTCTTATGGCAGAGGAAGAACTCCTAAAATCGAAGTAAATTGTATGAAAAGCTATTATAAAGCCCTTCCACATTGTCACAATGGGGCAAAAAAACTTCAGCTTGTATTTGGATCAAGCCACTTGCAAAAAACTCATTGTATTCAGTCAAAGATCTTATATATCTTAACGGTGTCTTTGCGTTCTGTGATGGGTTGGGAAAGGAAACCAAGTAGTTCTGTGAGAATGGATATTAATGATGCCTCCTATTCCACAGATCTGTGTTTTGTGGTTTATGGTAATCTCCAACTAAGGCTATCACTGTGCTTGGTGCACCCTTATGGTCTCTCTTCTTTTGCTGACAACATATGAATTCACTTGCCAGGCTTCCTCTACTTGGGACATTTGTAGGAGGTATTTGTGGAGTTTTGCACCTCCACCTCGGTACTTATGTTCTTGAAACAGTAATGTAATCTCTCTTACATTTGTCTTCCTTTGTTATCTAGGGTTCAACTTGGCCAAGAATAGAAAAATGATTAGTGAGGGATGATCAGACAGACTGATCACACTACATGATCCCATCATTCTCATTTCACTGGGAAACCAGGCTAAAAAATGAACAGTTATCTAGAAACCAATAAAGTTTTTGTGTGACTTCACAGACTGCATCTTTCCTAACAACTTTAAAAATTTCTTTGGAAATGCGTTTGAAGAAATACATGGCGATAGATATCTGACTCTTAGGAGTCACGCTTGTCTGGACATAGGCAAGCTGATCCACCCAGAATCACAAAGAACATTTTCTTTTCACAATATGTTAGCAGCAACTGGGTTTTTTGCCTTTTTTTTTTTTTCTTTTCTGGAACAATGAACAGGAGTTATCTGTTACATTCAAGTGAACATGGCCCCACAACATTTCCTGCATCAATTCCCTATGGAGAAGGCAGGATGTTTAGGAATCATGATGCTGAGGACAAAGGTTGGTCAAAATACCCCACCAGCCCACTGCAGGAGTGGAATAATGGCTTCAGTGGTATTTTCCATCAGAGAAAACCAAAAATAAATGTAGTTCAACTTTGTTCAGTGGTGAGCCAACAAAAATCACTTTTGCCTCTGACAGAAGCCTGTCTCAAGTCCAGGACATGTCCAGACAAGGGTGTATTTCTCACTTCCCTGATCTCCAATATGAGGCTAATAAATTTTTGAAAAATCTGTGCCACAGTCAGTTAACATACATATTGCTCAGTGACAACGCAGACTGTTTGATCTTTGCTCTAAGGGTAAAGCACCATTTCAGGGTTGCTTGGCAGCTCTGTTTTCCTTCCCTTGGAAAAAGAGATGGATTCATTTAGAATCGCAGGCCACGGAGAAGGGAGCTCAGGTGTGGCAGAAATGGCAGGTGGCTAGAGCTGACTTGACAGCAATTAAATGTACAAATCTTTGATTAGGCTCACAGGAATGGAGTCATTAGCTACAACGAATGGACCAGCTTGCTTTCCACTGCCTCATTAGCCATAATACTGATATTACTTTAAAAAGCCTGGAAAAAAGCCCTCCCACACAGAATTAGGAAAGTTGAGTTTCAGGGGAAAAAATAAGCTAGTGTAAGCATTTTCTAGCCGAACAAACAGAGCCTGGCTTTTCTGCATGGTCACTGACAAAAAGAGCCTCATGTTTGCTGTACTGTGAGATAGCCCCATACTCAGTGCTGCAAGCAACGCATTCACAGAGATCAACAAGTTGCTTTTGGCCACTGAAATTTAGTAACAGCCTCATCAGGCAGCATCCTGCTGTGCTCCAGTTCTGAATATCGGTGCCTTTAACAACATCCTACTCTGCAAGTGAAGACCTTCGGTCAGTCGCACAGTGGAATTATCAGGCTGGATATAAGTTGCACATAAATCTCCAAACTAGCAGGCTTAGCCCAGGGGAAGATTTGGCTTGGGCTTTATTTATCTTCCTGTAACATGAATGGTTGAAGAAGGGCTGCAATAACAACATTCTGCTGTAAATTAATGTCCTCCCACCCCTGGCTCTACCCTTGCTATTTCACGGAAAGTTCATAATGAAATAATTTGTACCCACTCGCCCTTTCTCTTCCACTCTTCCTCCGGTACTCTCTATCCCACCAACTTCATTTCTCAGGCCTGCTAAACCAAAGAGTCCTCTGAACAAAGAGAATCAGAAGAAGCACTTTCCCCCAGGGCTCTCATGTAGGGGTTCAGGGCAAAAAGTTGACCACACAAAAGCAGTTCAGGACATAGCGAGGGCAGTGGCTTCTCGCCTCTCACAGTGCTCAAGCAATAGGCAGCACAGCTGAACCGGGGACAGAGGGAAACCATGTTTGCGAGTCAGTGACAACACTGCTGGGCCAGGGCTTCGCCCTCTACAGCAAGAGCAAGATGAGAAAAAATGATGCCACGTTTCCTTAAGATTAATATGGTCCTCTCGTAACATGGGGTACTGAACTATTGTGCACTCATTACTCCATCCCTCGCTTACTTGTGAAGTCTATGTTCAGGCACCTCTGGATCCCATGGGTCTGTTCTTCTGTCCCACCAGTTGGACAAAATTGCCAGTTCCATGACTTGCTCCTTCCAAGGTTTCACAGGGACAAGATGCTACAAGAGATCTCTGTGCCACAGGTGACTTACCCATATAGGCACTGGGTGGAAAATTTCAGTTTTCACACTAGCATGGTTTGAAAATAATTATACAGCCTCCCTGCAGTAATAACCACGTACTTCACCTTCTTTAGGTGCATCTGTTCTTCACATGCCTTTTGAGATGCAAGAGCTACGTATCAAAGAGGAACTGAGCTGAAAGGTATGCTTCCTCTGAAGAAGGAGGTTCATATAGTCAAAGAAGTCTAAAATACATGGTACAAATTGTCTGCTGGAGTTACCTGTAGAGAGACAGAACATCCAGCCTAATCTCAATGTCTCAGTGACTGCCAAGGTCAGGTGAAACACATCCCATGTTAGCTGACCAGCTCACATTTAAGCTGAAAGACTCCCATCAGGATGGCCTTTCACAAGACCATGCCAGCAGAGGACCGACTGGATCTTCCTGGTCTGAGGTGGCATCTAAACAGCTCGCAGATTCAACAAATGCAGAGCAGTCTCATCAGCCATGCAGCACTGTTTTTCTTTCCAAAATTTTAGAAATGTTAGAAATACAAGGCGGGATTTGGTCAATATCCCTGGGGCGTCTTCGTTTTATTTCAATGAGCAGTGAACTTCCATGTTGAAACAAAATATGCTGTGAAAAAAAAGAATTGTTTTTTGGGGGAGGGGAAATCCCAGAAAAGAGGGAATGAAGAAGAATAAGGATAAATTTAAGAGGAAGGAGAAAATCAGAAAAAGCTGCTAAACAGCTTCTAAATTATTCTACAGTAGAAAATACAAGCTGCAATGCTTTTGCTCTTTCAGTGTCTGCCTCCTCTGCATTTTAATGACAGTTGAATGTCTAGCCTGACAGGCATTTTTATAAGTCTTCCTTGATTCCTACCTGCTTATGTATGCACCCAATTTCCTTTGCAGACCTGGCCTTGAGTGATTTCACTCTAGAATCAGACCTCTGAGGATCCTGCGTCACACCAGAGGTCACTTTTTACATGGGAATTAAAGCCTCAGGAAGCTCTGATAGATGCAGAGGAGAAGACCTAAGCACCTAAGGTGCTGCTTCTTCTCCTCCGTGCCCCTCTCAGCGCTTGCTTCTCCCTAGAGCAGTCAACAGCAGGAGGCTGACTCCACTTCAGCAGTGGCAGTTCATCGCCTGATTTCTTAATGGAGCTGCTGAAGCGCAGGCACAGGTCCTCTTCTGCTGACTCTGCTGTGAGGATGGTAACTTCCAGCCAGGGAATGGAAAAGACATTGGTGGGCTGCAATAGCTGAAATTGCCACACAGAGTTTCTCTGGAGGTCATTTGTCAGAGTGGTAAGTGATTTAAAAGCCTTGGAAAAGTTCACCCTCTATGACTTAATATGGCTTTTCCATCTCTAACTTCTGTGGCTCTGAAGAAAGTGCAAAGGGTGTAAATAGTGCAGCAGAAACCCTTTCCAGTCATCATCTTTCTTTTTTTTTTTTTCCTTCCCATTCACAGCAAATCATTTGGTAAAAAGACCCACTAAAACGGAAGAAGAAGATTAAGCAATACCCAGAGCTGTGACTGTAAAACTTGCAGTCCTCCACCATCCTGCTGCCCAGCCAAAAGCTGTGGCACAGCCAGGATGGAAACAGGAGGAAAACATATTTTTCACCATCTGTTTTGACTCTGCTGTAGGGCTTAGATGACCTGTTGGTAAAAATGCCTGCGTCCTGTCTCCACAACAGATATATCAGTTGTAAATTATCTGTCCAGTTTTGCCATTGTGAGTAGGGCCCGGTGGGAATTAATGGCACTGTATTATTGTTGCTGTTGGCAGATAGCCTCCAAAAAAACTAGCTTCCCCACCGCTGTCCACTGGGCCTCAAATGCTGGTGTTGGGAATATTTCTATTTGGGGCAGTTCTGTGTTTTGGGAAGAGGTCAGAGGGGTGGGGGTGCCGAGCTCTCCGGTGGGTGCCCCACGCCAGCGCAGGCAGGAGTGCCTGACTGTCCCGCTGCCAACTCACCGCCTGCCGGGGGTCGGGGGTGGGGGGGGAAGCGAGGCAATTTGTAGTCATGTTACATTTCCTACTTCAAAACTCTGTTTTTACAACTATTGGCCTCGCCTGCCCCAGGAGCTCTGGCCTCCACAGCGGGCTGTGTTGTTTCATTTCTGTCAGCAGTGGGTCTTTTCTCTTTGCTCCTGGCAGGAAGGCTTTTGTTTCATGTCTTTCCTCCCCTGCCACACACTGTGCCGGCCAGGCAGCCTGCCACGTGCTCGAAAGCCTCCTTTCCGCTCCTCTCCCCTGCGCCACCACAGCCTCCTGCTCTGCTCGCCGTGCAAACACTCATTAGGTGCTTTGGGCGCAGATGCTCGGGGCCCGCTCCTGTGTTTGACCGCAACGCGTTGTGTGATAAGAGGGTGGACACCTGGACGATGGCCAGTCCAAGCATTATGGCCCTCTCTCTTACGCTGTTTACTTTTATGACAGTTTCTTCTTTCGATTCTCATGTCTGCAATGTTGATCTAGGAGGGTGGCCATCTGGATTCCTGCCTCTACTGCTAGCCATGGCTTGGTCTCCACCTCCTCACTTCTTCTCCAACTGATTTTAACAAGTTTGCCTCTGGCTGCCCCCCGTGGTGGGGCTCGCCACGGCTTTGGGGACCCAGCTTTCATTTCTTGCCCTTGCTTTTTGCCCTCCTCAGGTTAGGCTGACCACAAGGAGCACGTGGGGGCCATCTCGGCTCTGTGCCACAGTGGCGGTTACAGCCAAATCAAGACTAACCCTCAGCTGATAATGAACTGAGACCCATCTAACCCTCAGTCCAAAAAAGGGCACAGCCTATCGTAAGGGGTGGGAAGGGAATGCACAGATTCATTTTATTATTAGGATTTCCATCAACCAGGAGACCCTGACTGGGGCTTTCCTGTGGCTTTTCCCCTCAGAGCCACTGCCTTCGTCTCACAAAGGGTTTGAGCAGAGCACAAAAGTGTCTGACCTCATCTGGGACCCCAGGGTGTGCAGTATTTTCAGAAATCATTGCAGCAAGTCAAAAAAGCAGAGAAAAGTCTACATGACTTTTTTTTTTTCTTTCCCCAAAAATTTGTCTTAGGAGAAAAAAGCAACCTTTCAGCCTGCCAGCTCCAGCTATTCTCCTCAGTCCTCAGCTGGCCTCTCCATGGGTTTTGCTGCCAGGGTCCTGGCTCCTGGGAAGCACTGATGGTATGTCTGCAGCATGGTGTGGGTACGATGCAGATATCCGCGCTGACTGGGACCGAGCGAGAGCTGCAACCCACGAAAGTATAGCTCTATCAGCGTGGCTCCCTGCCCAGCCTAATTAGACCTGCCAAGAAAGGCTAATTAGCTAGGCTCAGTGCCACACTGTTGTGACTATATTGCTTTCAAGAACCAGCAAGTATCATGTGCAGCTCGCTTTAGCACGGAGATTCGATGTGAAGCTGAACAGACGGAGTATACATTCACAGGGCTTCCCTCTCCAGCATGAGCACGCTGAAGTTGTAAGAGCCAATTGCACACGCCAGTGTTCATTTGGGTGGTAAGGGGGTTTACAGCAGGACCTCCGTGAATTAAGCTTCACAATGCCCGCGGTGAAATGAAGCGCAGTAGATCTTCCCCTCTGCCGGAGAGGAAAACTGGAGCGTACAAAACGCAAGCCGCTTGCTGGAGTTCACAGAGGGAACCCGCGGACAGGCTCATCTCGCAGCTCAGCCTGCCCGTCTCGCCCTTCCCTGCCCACAAAACCGCCCTGCCCGCCTGCCCAGCAGCGCTTGGCTGCCTTCCCCTCCCCTGTGCCACAGCCTTGGCCGCTCATGCAAGGCTCATAGAGGACGGCTCCCAAACGTGCTTTGGACCCTTCTCAGGCCTTTCCGAGGATCCCTTGATGAACAGTCACACGTTGTATTTTTCCCCTGACCTCTGCTGCCACGTAAAATGCTGTCCGCAGCCTCGCACACTTTGGGGAGATGCTGGCCACCCGCAGGAGGACACCGGTTCCACCATGTCTGCGGTTCCCCACAGCCGTAGGAGGGTGGAGAAATTTGCTCTTAAAGTGCGTAAGAAGGTCGTGAATCATAGGAGCAGCAAGCTCTTGTTTACCAACATCTCACTCCGTAAAGATTTCTTTAACACAGTAATTTGTGAGATAGCCAAAATCTGGCTTCCAGTTGAGACAAGCTCAGCACTGTGCTCGGCTGGGGAAAAGGTTCCTCTTGACTGATGTGGTGGGGACACTGTCCATGGACCATGATGGCCCCAGCTCCTGCAGTGGATAGGATCTTGTGTGGGACACACACACACAGAGTAACACACACAGAGGGACTCTTGCTACTAGAGGAAGGGCTCAAAAAATTGTTCGTTTCCTTCCCAGGTTCGGCTGACAGTCTGGCGGGGTAAAATAAATGAGAAGGAGCTTATGGAGGTAGTAATATTCTTACCGTTGGACCATCGTGTAGAAGTACAGCAAGACGAAAGCATGGGTTACACACACGCTGAAATACCGTGACATGTATTACAGTGCTGCATAATCCACACAAGCATAGCAGCAACTCGTTACCCTAACTGAAGGCTACGGTGTAATTAGCTTAATTACAATGCCACTGGCTCAATTCACTTGAGAAGTCTGCCATTCTCTGTGCCCTACAGCGTAATGCATAATCCCAAATACTTCATCTATTGAAAGCGAGCTCTGAGATACTGCAGCACAGTCCCACAGCCAGGCCTTCGCTTAAGCGTATTTTTCCCCAGCTGGCCAGAGGATTTGGCTGCAGCCGGTGCCCACCGCTGCATTTGCTCACTTTATCAATTGTGGGGAGAGACTGTAACACTTTCTTTTAGGGGTGGAGCTGCTTTTCTTTCTACCATACCTGCAGAAACCACAGGCTTCAGGGACTTCTGAGGGGCTGCCCCAATAGATATTAATGTGAAATTGTTAACTTTATAGCTGCTGATCAGGCCAACTAAAACAACTAAGCACAATATACAATTGTTTCCCACATACCCACGCACATCTGCACACGATATAGCCTGCACCCCAAATGCAGCCATCCTGCTTTTCGGGGGCCAAAGCCACATGCTCAGTAGACAACATGCTCCATTGGGTGCACAGCTAAAGTCAGGAGCAGGTCGGGGACACAGCCCAGGTGCTGGTGGCAGCGGAGCCACAAGCACCAGCAGCTGCCCGCACACAGGGCACAGCCCCATCCTTCCCAACGAGGTTACGGCACAAGTGGCCTGAGCAGAGCAGCAGTGCTCAGCTGGCCCACAGCTGGGCTGTGCAAAAGGAGCCCAGCCCCTAGCTGCTATCCTGCTGTAAAACAATAACTATCCAGGGTGGCTTCAAGACCTGATCAGCCATAATCCCATACTTACAGCGCTATTTGGACCTTCACCAATCGCTAGTTTTCATCTTTAGCTCTGCCCCCTCATCAACTTCCCACACACACATGCACTGTCCTGTGAAAATTCACCTCACTTCCCAGAAAAAATTAATTCCCAAGACTTTTTCCTAAAGAGCAGTAGGAATAACTGGCTTTTGAATTCAGCACAGCAAGCCTACAATTACAAAAAATGTTTTGGGTTGACAGGAAATGAAAATGTATTTTCTTGGTAAAACAATAAAACCCCAAAATTCCACTTTGGATCAAGTGAAGTGTTTCGTTCGACCTGAAACAAAACACTTCATTTTTGTGTTTAAACTTTTCACCCCTTTTTATTTATTGCAGGCAGGAAAACCTCAAAACAAAAACAAATGTTTCGAACTGAAAAGTTGAGCTGTTTCACTTTGAAATCATCACACTGCATTGACTGCAATTTCTCAGAATCACCCTCTTTGTCTTTGGCTGAAACTGCTAGATTTTGGGTTTAATTCACAAAAAGTTTTGCACAACACAAAACAGCTTTCCAAGGATTTCACCTGGCCCCACTTACCTATTGTTTGAAATCGCACGCCTGAAAAAAATTTGAAATAATGATGTTATTTTGCCAACAATATTCTTAATACCAATGCCCTTTCAAAACCAGGTCCTTCCCAAGAATATATTGCTCTTCTCCTCATAATACCTCATGCAGGGGATGAAAGAGAGAAGGGGCGTTGCCTTTGGTTTGGCCCTTATGTGGCCTGAAGGCAGGACCAAAGAGCAAATTTCAACCTCTAATGCACTGCAGGCTGCAACCGGGATCCCGTGGCTGAGCTACACGCAGTGCCACTTCACACTGGGCATGTGGCAAGTGGGATCCAGCTGTGCGGTGCCGGGAACTGGGTGAGTCTGGAAATGATCTCCAGACTTAGGTCCAGGAAATAAGGAGCTACTCACCCAGCCCGCTTTTGTCTTCCACTGCTCATCAGCCAGTGGGAAAGTTTAACTGTATATTGGGTTTATTGAGCTTAAATCTGTCTCCGGGTTTTGTCTATTAGAAATAGAGGGAAAACAGCCTCTTGAGATGTTTTATTATTTCCATTTCTAATTTCATATGAAAAAGCAGAACAGGGAATAGATTTGGCCTTTGACCCTAAAAGAGTTTGGGGCAAAGATCCCATCTGTTCTGCATTTTAGCTGGACCCATTCACCATTTCTGGTAACATCTGGATATGTTAATGCTTTAAACAGTGGAAACAGCCTTCAACACAGATCTGTCTGCCTCTAAGCAAAAATGTGGCTTCCTTATCTTTATACCTCTGCAGAATCACCCAGTTCATAAAACGCACATTAAACTGCCTGGTCATCAGCAGATATGCAACAGAATGAGAGGTTAAAAAGGAGGAGCGGAAATGAAAGAGTTAAAAAAATGCTACAGTCTCTCCCAGTGTTTCCTTGGGTGGAGTGTATAAAGGTTAACGATTTCTAAATATTCAGGAGTAATAAATGATCTAAGTAGTTTTCTGGCGGTACCTCATGTTCCCAGAGAAACAAATGCTTCAAGGATATGCACCATTTCAGAAGAATGTGACAGAGAAGGAGAGATTTATTTTAAAAACTTGAGATATCTGTCTCATCACTGATAATAAAGGTGCAGGTTCTTTCCATCCAGAAATACGACCAGCTAAACAATGAAGAACACAGTGCCTTAGGATTTGTGTCTCACCACTGAAGTGCTTAAAATTACGTTATATGAATTTTTTCTGTTTCCTCCACATATATCTTCAAAATTCTCCATTCCCCCATAGAGCCTTTCTCCTTCAAGTTGTTTGGGCAGTACACTGGGTGTTATTTCACTCAACCAAAAAGATACCAGCTGAAAGGATCAAAAGTGAGTAAAAAATCTTGCAGACGTTTGAAGTGTGGTCACTCCTGTCGCCAGTTACGGGGCTGGGACTGGGGGGAGAACCTTCGTGGGAAGTTAACTGTCTTTGCAGCTATCCCACTGCCAAGCCTAGATGAAACCAGTCAATCAATAAAGAAGCTACTGAAGGAGTGAAACACAGAAGACATCCCCAGACTGAGCTGTAGCAAATATTTTTTCTTGCTTCCTTGACAAAAGGGAAGAAGACTCTTATCTCTTGTACACCATTTACCTCAGGAGTAAAGAAAGGGCCAAGGAGCGTGGGAGGTCAGGTTAAGACCTGGGATGGAGGGCAGCACTGGCTGTCCTTCTTCCCCTACTTTTGGATGTGAAGCTGCAAAGGGGGAAGGAAAAGGGATGTAACCTGTGGCCAAGATAAGCATCGGTAACATGATTTGTAGGTGATGATACAGCAGCAGTAGGAAGCAGGACACATGGGTAGAGCAGCTCCTGGGAGAAAGGGCAGAGCAAGGTTTACTTCCCACGAAATAGGAGCAGGAGCAATGCAAGGGTGGGTTGCAATAGGAAGATCAGGACCTGGCTGAGATTATAGGAGAAGTGGAAATGAGTATATGCATTTATTTATTTTAATCTGGATGAAACCTGGGCATTGGACTAATGGAAGACCCACAGCCAGAGAGATGATGGTTTGGCATTTTTGCATCACATACCCTTGTTGAGTGAGCAGGAGCTGGTGACCATGCTTGCATTACACGCATAGATGCTATCTGATAACAAGCCCTTCTCAACCATGAGCAAGCAAGACTGGGGTTTCTTACACAGGATGCGGCTGCAAGGAGGAAAGGCGTTCAGAAGATTCAGGGAAACCTGGATTAAGTCACTGTGGTTAGTGATGCAAATACTGGAGAGCCCAAGCTAGATTAGTATCCATGGGGAAGGACCCATCCTGCCCCCTACACATCAAATCTTAGCTTCTTATCTGCCAGTGCCAGGCTTTCACTCACCTCTAAGTGCACTTACACTGTATACTACAGCACATGGAGGACTGACCTAGTTGGGTGCTAAGTACTGTGACGCTGATCTTCTTCAGTACATACTGCACCATGGGTGTAACAGCTCCCCTGGCTCCGCAGACATCCCTTTAGGTCACACTGAGTTCACCCAGCTGCTGCTGGCAAACCCTTGGCTGAGGATTTAGTGAAATACTGTGGGATCAGCCCTTCTTCTGACCAAACCCTTACACTGGTATGGCAGCAGGAGCAGCGAGGGACGCCAGCCAGATAGCTCCCAGCTGCAGCTCCAGGATCTTCTCATGGCAAGAGAACCAACAACTGCTTTCAGGGGGGTTTGCTGGGACAACAAATCTACCTACGACCTCACAGACCCCTCAGAAAACATGACTAAGGACAACCCCTTATACCGCGCAGCCTTTTAGCAGAAACTGGGTGATTGGCACCAAAATAAGCACGGTGGGATGAACCCTTACCTGCACGATTTGTGCAGATTGGGCTGCTAGAACAAGCCTGTAGCCGAGTGCTCTGTGCATACCTCTCTTGGGTAACAGCTGGGCTGAGGTCCAAGGAATATATAAAGCATGCTCAGGACTGCTCAGCCAATTAAACTTTTGTAACTTGTGGGGGGAAAAATGGCATGTGATCATGTAATTAATGGTTGGCTCCTAAGGTGTGTGCGCTAATTAAGGTTCAGACCTATGGTTGCCCAGCAACTGTGTTTGCAGCATTTTCAAGCCCTGAAATACTTGACTTTACGGCCTGAATAAATGTTGTTTCAGGCCATTTTGTACATCAGTATTCCTCAACCAAAAAGGAAAGAAGCAGACAGAACAGGCAGATGGCACCCTAGAGCACCCTCTGTCCATGTTGGCCAGCACAGGTGGGATCTTTTGCTCCCCTGTCCAGACCCCTGCTGCGAGGGCAGATAGAAAGTGATAGCAGGTTGTTGTGTCCTCCAACAACTCGTACTGCTGGAAAGATGATGTCTGTCCAGTGTGTTTTACAGACTGTAGCTGATAGCAGAAGAATGGGAGTACCAAGAGTTTGGGAGTCTCTTTCCTACACTGCAGCAGAGCCTGCTCCAGAGCAGCAATCTCCTGCCTGAGTCTCTCCAGGCTTGGTTCTTTCTTTCCCATGCCCTTCAGCCTGTCACTGTCACAGGCTTGCTTCTCCTCCCTGCTGGTTTCTCTCAGCCTTCTGCCAACTTGCTCTTTGTCTCCCTTCTCCACCCCAGGTCTCTTTGGCTCTCCACTCCACACATCCCTCTTCTTCAATGCCTAAGTGTCAGCAAATGGAGAGGAGCACAGTGAGCACCAAAAGAAAGCAGGAAACTCCCAAAGACACCCACAATGACCCCAGCATATCCTGTGCCCATGATTGCAGGGAAATGTGTGTTCAGCCCCTGCTTCCACGGGGGTATGCGCTCTGAGTGGTCAGAATCCTTTGCTGCCAGCAGCCTACAAACCATTTTTCAAAGGCTCATAACTTGGCCAAATTTGGGCAGATTTTCCTGGACGCAACAAGCGGTATATTCCTGCTTCAGAGGCCTCCTCCTGCCAAGTTTCAAACCTTTTCCTCTTCTCTTGGGGGAATGCAAGCACTTCAGAAAGAAAAAGTTCACCAGGATATAATACAGAGACAGAGTTTTCCCTTAAACTCTCAGAAGTGCTTGGAATAGTCTGGCAATATCTCAGACAGACACTCGGCATGGAAAATATCAACTTAAACTGTAAAAGCCCAACAACATAACAAAGTCAAATAAAAACACACATTATAATGGGCAATGTGAAGGTAGTTGGGCATTGATATCAAGATACGAACGCTTAAGATATTGCTAACTTCATTCATATTAAGCTAAAAGGCATTAGGTGGAATTGAAACTGGCAAGCGTATACTGTCTAAAACATGATGGAGCTTGATGGATGGATCTGTTAATATATTGACAAAGAAAGCAGGTAACTTCTCCCCAGACTTCACTTTCATTCTCTATGTAATTTAATGAAGTTTCAATCAAAAAGAGACACTTTTCTCACCAAAAACCCTGAACAGCCAGAGCGGCCAGTCCCCCCAGGCCCTGTGCTGGACCACAGCCAGGGACGTACCGCCACTGTGGCTCCCAGGAACAGGCACATGCCAGGGGGCAAGTTTCTGGTGTAATTTTTCCAGTGTAGTTCGCTGACAGGCCCTAGCAGCCTGACGAGAAGTTTACCTAGCACCATCCCACTGTGACACCGTGCTGCAACAAACTGTCCTGAAAGGAGTCACCAGAGAAAGTGCTCGCAGTACCAGTGCCAGCCACCTTTAGGCTCCCCTTCCAGGGTCTGTCTTGAATTTAGGATTTTTGATAGGTGAGAGGAAGATACTGAAACCTAGTGCTGAGTTTTAGAGTACAGTTTAAATGCCCTTCAATTTTTCTCATCCCCAGTTAACACCACAGGCCAATAGCCCTCTACTGTATTATTTAAGCCATTCGTTGAATACAGAACAAAAGGCTAGCAAATCCATCTGACTGCTTGTTTATACTGTGATCATCATTACAGCATACAAATATGCGAAAGACAATGTGTTTGGTAATCATAACAACGTAACAGTGAATTGCCCATGAACTGTGTAGCTAACATTTTACACCTACAGAGACCTGCGTGAACTGAATTCCAATACTTTTCAGCAAAATCATTGCAAAGCTTTCAGAGACTTTGAACTGGAAACTCATTGTGAAAAATGAATGTAGGGATTTTTTTTTCCCTTCCTCTATAGTGTTGTAGTTTGAACAACTTGAACAAAGTACAATCTGTACTTATTTTTGTTGTTGAGATGTACTTATTGAGGTTGTCTGTCAGAAAAACATTCCCATCTTAAAAAAAAAAAAAAAAGAAACGGCTAATTCATAATTATTCCATTCAATTCCAGCCTTCTACTATCTAAATTGGAAATTTTGTACAGCCTGATTTAATGGAAACTCAACATTTTGTGTTACAGAATAGAAAATTTTACCATCAACAAGCTGCATATGATGTTGCAAAATTTCACTTAGTCTGAAGCTATCAGCCATCACTTCTCCAGTTAAGAATCTAATCGGATTTTACAAATGTTATCAAATGACACAGGATTCACTGCTGGATATAGCCAAGAAATACAACGTGATGCCTTTAAAGAAAACTGCCTTTCTATGTGTTCAGAGGTTTGGGGGAGGGGCTTTTAAGACTGGATGGGAGGACTTTAAAAATAGATTTTAAATTTGAAATCCTCTTCACCTCTCACAAATGTGATGAAAATGTGTTTTAGCAGTTATGGCATGTCTGCATCTTTTACCACTGAGTATACCAGAACGTGAAGATGTTCTAATATGTATGTTTGAATATGTTGTTGCTGATTACATACTGAAATGTCATTGTTCACTCAGAGTGGGCAATCGTTTATTTTGAGACCCTTTCATTCCCATAGGACAGTCTGCTGGAAATACCTGAGATCATCTCTTGCTTGTGTTCATACGCCTTAGTTAACTCTATTGGCTTCTCAAAAATTGTCATCTTAAAGAATCAGTGAATATAGAAAGGCTGAAAATCACTGTGTATATGAATCTAAGTCCCATAAATCTCACCCATAGCCAGCCAAATCCTAAGCTCTTTCCTCTAGATTCCCTTCATAGTTAATGAAGAGGAAATTCAATCCCTCCAGAGGGAAATTGCTTCCAGTTGTATTTAATACCTATCTTTGGATAAGAGAAGTGCTCTCTGGAGTTGCAACACTCACTCTCTCTTTCTCTCTCGCCCTTCCATCATGATGGAAGAGATGCCTAAATTTTCAAACATCCAAAATCACTTGGGATAAGTTCTGTTCTTAACCAAGTGCATACTCTGGCTTCAACATGGTTACTCATATGGGTGAAACTACAGTCAAGCTCAAGCATCTGCTTGATCTGGACCAAAAGCTATGATAAGGAATATGGACACTTTTATATAAGAGGCACAAATATCTACCTATCCTTTGTGGGAAAAGGCATTAAGACCCCACTCCTTTATTTCTTCTACTGGTTCCTGTACCCAGATGTGTTATCTGTGAAAGTGCAGGTCTTCCTGTAGAGCAGGAAGAGCAAGTTCCAATCAACAGTGGACGTAAATGGGATGCAAATTATGCATGAGCCATATTTTGTCAACCTCAAACACTTTTCCATGAAAATAAGGCAACATATACACCCTTGCTGCTGCAGAGTGGTTTGCAGCTCAATGTTCAGTGCAGATGAGCATGTACAGAACAGAACTTTGCTGGAATTACTAAGCCGCCACTTGTCTCCAAACTTCTTTGAAGAATATTATCCTTTGATCACTTTTCAGGTACATCTCATATTTTGTGAATTTTTGAGAGATAGTATTCTGAACCTACTTATATAACTTACTGGATTTTTGTAATTTATACTCTTTTGCCAAGGAAGATTACCCTCTCAGTGAGCAAGCAATGGTCAATTGATTTCAAAAGCAAATCCTGTTGGCACTTAAGACAGAAATGATTAGACCCCTTGTTATCAAAGTCCCAAGGTCAAGTCATCAAATATGACTGATTACATTTTCTAATGGTTTTTCTATGCTCATTAAAGTGCATTCAAATATTCAGAATCACCTCTGATCATGACATTCAAAACTTGCTCTGATGGCTCCTGACAAGCAGAAATGTATTCTCTAATCTTTAACCACATAAACAATAGATAACTGCTTGTAATTGGGTTCAAATTGATTTCAGGTGGCTTCAGAGAAAAGCAATTTCTGCAACAGATTAACCTTTTAATTAATGTTTATTAAGGATATTACCAGGTGCAGGAATCCTCCTAAAGCAGAAAATTACACTTCATTGACATTCATTTATGATAAAATAGCTGATCCATTCCCAGGTCATTACTCATGTATTTATCATCATTTTTTGCTCTTCATGAAAATGCTATAAACTCTAATTAACTATTGTAACATTGCATGTTTTAAATACATTGTTCTATATTGAATAGGGGAATGGGCATATGAGGATCAAGATGTCCTTTGGCACAGGTTTTTAGAGAAGGAGCCAGCAGTCTTTACCAAATGTCACCATGGACAGGATATTCAGCTATAGCATCAGACTTCTCTAAAGGCTTGTGAGATACCTCATTCATGAAGGGAACACAAATGCATGGAGCATTCTGTCAGAGTTCACAGACCATAAAGGACTTCATCCACAGAGGAAAGATAGGCTGTTCTCTTGAGAGGAACGTAACTTGGGCTACAGAGAAGTTTATTTTGCCATGTTTGTGGTACATTAATACTTCAGTGATTGAGTGTCTGAATCCAGATCATAAGGAAAGTGGTCTCCCAGATACCTTTGGAAATTTCCAACTCTAACTGAGGTTTGAGGTGATTTGCCTGAGGCTGATGATGATGCCACCTCTGGATACAGGGAAGTGATCGTACGCCTGTACTCGGCACTGGTGAGGCCGCACCTCGAATACTGTGTTCAGTTTTGGGCCCCTCACTACAAGAAGGACGTTGAGGTGTTAGAGCGTGTCCAGAGAAGGGCAACGAAGCTGGTGAAGGGTCTGGAGAACAAGCCTTATGAGGAGCTGGTGAGGGAACTGGGGTTGTTTAGCCTGCAGAAGAGGAGGCTCAGGGGAGACCTTATCGCTCTCTACAACTACCTGAAAGGAGGTTGTAGCGAGGTGGGGGTCGGTCTCTTCTCCCAAGTAACAAGCGATAGGACAAGAGGAAATGGCCTCAAGTTGCGGCAGGGGAGGTTTAGATTGGATGTGAGGAAAAATTTCTTTACTGAAAGAGTGGTTAAACATTGGACCAGGCTGCCCAGGGAAGTGGTGGAGTCCCCATCCCTGGAAGTATTTAAAAGAAGTGTAGATGCGGCACTTAGGGACATGGTTTAGTGGGCATGGTGGTGTTGGGTTGACAGTTGGACTCGATGATCTTAGAGGTCTTTTCCAACCTTAATGATTCTATGATTCTATGATTCTATGATCTCTAACACTAAATTAAAAAAAGGCCAGTTATTTTCTGGATACCTCTATAATACTAAATTTAGAAAGCGTCAGTTATTGGTCATACTGTTGAGCTGTTAGTTCTTTCCCTGGCTTTGCTTTGGACAGTTTCAGCTAGCTTTCCCTAAGATACATCTGCCATGGAGAGGGCTGACCCTGGCTAATGTGGATGTAGACCAGTGTGTACCATTCAGCTTTGGGGCCAGGATCTGTCCCTGATCCTCTTTCATCTAACAGGGTAGATACCAATTCTGTGGCTATTGCTAATTCGCTGCTGCCCAAGAAGAACTTCCCACAGCCTCAGGCCATTCTTCTGATTAGCAAATTGACAAACCTTGTGTTCTCAGGGGGTTGCTTTATTTTGTTTTGTTGTGATTGTGGAAGGAGTCGCTCCCAAGCATTGCACATTACTTGTCTACCCATGGCTTCAGTTCAGCATGCTATATACACAGAATACAGTTCAGGCACCAAGTAAAAAATTATCTTGAAAAGTTCTCATTGTTCCACTGTGTGCTTCCCATTCTGTAAAATTATGTCAATTAAAAAGCCTTTTTGGTAACAATGAAATAAATAAATAGGTATAGAAGTCCTTTAGTTCTCTTTAATGCTAAAGCTTGTAATTTCTGTGGAAAGCTTTGTTCAGCTGCTGGTCGTGTATGATTTCCTTTCAGCATCCCTTCTTACCCTCCCAGTTCCAAATGAAAGACATCAAAACACTACTTCAGCTGATAAAATAAATTTCCTTCAAAAAAATAAAAGGAGGTTGATACTGGGTTGGGGGGAACTCCTGGGCAGACACGGGCAGGGACTCTTGTCCAGAAATGGGAGAACTTGGTCAGTCTATGGCTAGAGCATCTCTTCCAGAAGGTGAGGGCTCTGCCACCAGGAGAGTCAAGCTAACTTTGGAACGTCAGAAGTCACACAAGAAGATGCTTGCGGCAGGTGACAATATTCTCCACACCGCTTTGTGACTTATAACTACCTGGACACTCTCCCAACCAGTGTTACCTTTTCTCTGTTATCTCACACAGTGGTACCCCATAAACTTCACTGAAGATGCATTACTGGATGGATATCTAACATACAGACAGGCTAATCACAAGCCAGTACAGTCCATAGAACCTTTGAGGGATCTCCTACAAGTGTCTTAAAAGTTCAGGCAGAGCAGATCCCATTTAAGAAGTTGTCTGAAATTTATATATGCATATATAAATATGTTCCTACATTTCAGTACTTGGGTTTATCTATTTACTAGAAAGCTTTTCATACAGAAAAAAACTGTAAGGGGGTTTGCTAACATTTCTGTACTCATTTTAAATATGTAGGTTTCCTGATGCTATGAAATTCTCTCAACTTCCTAAAGAGTCCTACTTTCAACCAGTTTAAAATTAAATTTCTACTACCGTTTCCATTCAGTTTCTTTAATGCCTTAAATTCTGACAAATTTTTTTAGATATCCCAGAACTATGGAGTTCATTTTCACCCAGTGAAACACAAAAGAGTTATTTTTCTCTTTCTTAAACTTATCTGAACTACAAAAAGAGAAAAGTGAACTCCTCTGCAAGACTTACACAAGAGCACTTAAACAGCACAAAGGAAAAAAAGTCTATGAAGCTGTATTACTAGGCTCTGCTTAACAATATGCAGCTTCCTGATTAGTATCATTCAGCTGTAATGCATGAATAAATTGTAATTTAGATGATTGCACGTATGCACCATCATATCAAAAACAAAATGAGACACTTAGACAATCATAGCTTTCTCTTTTTTTTTTTTTTAGCTCCACATCTTTCCCCCCTCTAACAGGGGGATTTGTATGTCACACACTTCTTATAAGATTGTCTGTAAAGGTAGGGCTGGTTACAAGGCAGAACACTGACAAAACGGGGGAAAAGAACTCTATAGGCAGAGATGCAACCAGTTTTGTGGACAACCAAAGGCATGTTACAACCTGTTAAGCAAAAAGAGAAAGGAAAAGTAAGCTGCTGTTGTTAAGGCACCACCCTGGGACACACAGGAGCTGGATTTAAGTTCCTTCTGTGCAAGAAAATTCCTCTGAGTCATCAGGCATGTACTTCTGCAGCGGTTTGTGAGATACCAGCCCAAGGGAGAACTGAAATAACACATCTAGGTTTGAGGATCTGTGAACTAAGTTGCATACCTTTGCAGGGTCCAAATATATTGCACAGTGTCCTGGAAACAAGCTTGTGGCTCAGTTGTTCATCTTTCACTGCTCTTGTCCCAAAGAATCAGAAGCTGTTTGGAGAACACAGCCTCGCAGTGCTGCAGTTACCAGAACAGGGCTCAGTGCAGGGCTGAGCCACAAACAGATATGAGTTCATGGACCCTATAGTGGCCGAGCCAATTTGGCAAAGTGAGGATTTAAAAACAGGACTTCCCACCTGATCAAGCCCAGCTCCTGGGTATCTGAGGCACCCCCTCTGATAACCTTTTCCTCAAGCAACCAAACTTCATCTGAGGCAGGTTGCCCACCTTGAGCTTACCTCTGCTTCTGACACTAACTGTTAGGCAGGACTATCCCTTGTCTTTCTTTTGCCTTATGCCACTGTCCCATTAGCCAACCCTTCTGTTTCTCCTAGATGCCATGTGGCGATCTATTGATTTTCCCACACTTTTAGCTACTATGAGGGAAAAAAAAAAGATGCTTATATATTTAAATGAATGTCTCTTCATCAAGGGAGGAGAAGTGACATAAAACAACAGCAAAGACTAGTTACTTAATGGAAACTTCCGATGTCATTATGTTTTTCAAGCATAGGATCTGTAGTTCTCAGATAACAATATTGATTATATGGAAAAAAATCAGAAGCCTAAATTGATGATCTTTATACATTTATTTTGGAACAGCAATTAACTGGTTGGTCACCAAATTGTTGGGGAGGCAGCAGGAAACATGAAGATTATGGGCAGGTTACCATGTAGCAGATAGCATTGGCATGGTCCTTGGCTTGGCCACATTGAAGATATTTCAGCTGAAGAAGTTGTTGACATAGGACATCAGCTTGGGAAAAATTGCTTTAATTTAGTTAAATGTCATTGAAGTTTTTGTGATTGTTATAGCAAATGCACCCATTGTGTGTATATTATATCTTGTGGTCTGCCAGGCACTCTGCTTTATACATGGTATCATTACAGGAGAACCACAAAAATGCTTTAGATTCTTTGGAAAACTGAAGGGGGGAAAAAAACTCAAGAGATCCAAGATGTGGGGGGTGGGGGGAGAGGAAAGAGAGAGAGAATAGAAGGTTTGTTATCCATCCTGTTCTTGGAAACCGAACCAACAGGGATAAGACAACAAGGGCGCATATTTATAAAGCACAATAAAAGGCCTCTGTGCAGTCATGTCTGCGCAGAGCAGATGAGCGGTGGAGTTCTGGGAAGAATTACATAAGGCATCTTGTGTACACGTGCCTGCAAACACAGAAACATGAATTTGCACACATACCCACAGTGCGTGCCCAGATGATGCCCCTCTTCACGTACAAAACCTCTCAGTCTCAGTCAAGAAACTCCACAAACACTTCAGATGCAACACATGAGAAGTCCTGTTTCCTATAGTGCCAAACCACCCAAGTCATAAGCAGCCTAAGAGCAGGACTGAGTAACTTTTCTCAGAAACAAGGCTATTTAGCCTGGCTTCAGCTCAACAAATCCAAGAGCAATTATACACAGACATTTCAGTGGATGTTGTGGACTTGACAGGCTGGAGGAAAGGCAGCTTACATGCACAGCTATTCAAGAGTAATGTAAATTAGAGAATCTGCTAGCAAGATGCTTTCAGATGGATTTGTTGTGTGTGTCCATAGCAGCTTGCCATGTGTCCCATCTACAGTTCACAGAGCTTCCAAAATCTCAGTGCAAGCCTTGTGTCCAAGTAATAACAAGACTGCATCTTCTTTGAGAGTTAAATGTCAACAGTTAGAACTATCTGGACACCCCAAAGCTCTTACACTCTCTTCCCCTTTTCATATCCCTGCTGTCCAGTCTCTAATTATTCTGCTGTGCTGGCTACCTAGCATATTGCCTTCATCTGAAGCCTCAACCTTATACCTTTTCTCTACATAATGAATGCTGTCTGGACGTATACCATCCCAAAGGTGCCCTGCTACACATCCATTTTCATCTTCCTCCCTTGTACAAGCTTCCACATCTTCAGCTAACTCCTTGCCAGACGTAATGGTCTGTCCTAAAACAGTTCTTGATTTTCCTGACAGCTTTTACAAAGTTAACCTCTTTTTTCCCCTGAGTTTTCAGAAGTAGGTAATCAATGACATGTGATGAGATGATGCTAAAGAATCCTGCTTCCCCCCCCCCCCGCTCTA